>NC_061119.1:28998396-29190029 GCF_002878395.1 Capsicum annuum
AGTCAGTCAAGGACCAAAAAGTAGAGGTTTTCTCCCAAGAGGGAGAAAACCTCTACTTTTTGGTCCTTGACTGACTCTTTCAGTCTGACCAAACTAGCTTCTAAGTATTGCTTTTTCTTCACTTTCAAAACCAAGGAGGATTCAGAACTATTCTGAACCCCTATACTACCTTCAGCAGAGTCAAACAACCTAACCCCAATCTAGCCAAACGATGTACATCACGAGCCAACTCTTTCTTACCTTCTACCACATGCGAAACACTACCCATGGACATTCTACTTAGGGCATCCGCCACAACATTGGCCTTGCCCGGATGGTACAACACACTCATATTATAGTCCTTTAATAATTCTAATCATCGTCTCTGCCTAAGATTCAATTTTCTCTGGGTAAACACATACTGCAGACTCTTATAATCAGTGAAAACATCAACATGGACACCATACAAATAGTGTCTCTAAATTTTCAAAGAAAACACAACAGCAGCCAACTCAAGGTCATGGGTGGGGTAATTTTTCTCATGGGGCTTCAACTGTCTAGAAGCATAAGCTATCACCTTGCCCTTCTGCATCAATACACAACCCAACCCAACTCTCGAAGCATCACAGTACACCACAAAACCATCAACACCATCAGGCAAAGTCAAAATAGGGCTGAAGTGAGTCGAGTCTTCAACTCCTGAAAACTCTTCTCACAAGATTCGGACCACAAGAACTTCACTTTCTTTTAGGACAACTGAGTCATAGGAGACGCTATAGAGGGGAAACCCTCAAAAAAATAGCGGTAATAGCCAGCTAAACCCAAGAAACTTCAGATATCAATTGAAGAAATAGGTCTAGGCCAATTTTTAACAACTTCGGTCTTTTGGGGATCAACTCTAATACCCTTGGAAGAAATGATATGACCCAGAAAAGCAACTGACCTTAGCCAAAACTCACACATACTAAACTTGGAAAACAACTTGTGATCTCAAAGGGTTTGCAAGACAGTTCGGAGATGATCAGAATGTTCATCCTCACCATAGGAGTACACCAGTATATCATCGATGAACACTATGACAAACATATCTAGATATGGTCTGAACACTTAATTCATGAGGTCCATGAAAGTTGCTGGGGCATTAGTTAACCCGAAAGACATAACAAGAAACTCAAAATGGCCATAACGAGTTCGAAAAATGGTTTTCAAGATTTCATACTCCTTAACTTTGAGTTGATGATAGCCGAAACGAAGGTCTATCATTGAGAAATAACTTGCACCTTGCAATTGGTCAAACAAATCATCTATTCTCAGAAGGGGGTAGTTATTTTTTACGGTGACTTTATTCAGTTGGCGGGAATCAATGCACATACATAAAGAGCCATCTTTCTTTCTCACAAACAACACAGGAGCACCCCAAAGTGAAACACTGGGCCTTATGAAACCCTTATCTAGTAGATCTTTAAGTTGCTCTTTCAACTCCTTAAGTTCTGCAGGGGCCATATGGTAAGGAGGAATAGAAATAGGCTGAGTATCGGGAAGAAGATCAATCCCAAACTCTATCTCTTTATCAGGAGGTATCCCTGGAAGATCATTCGGAAAGACATCAAAAAAATCATTGACGACGTTAACAGACTGGAGAGTTGGACTCTCAGACTTAGTGTCTTTGACTCTAACCAAATGGTAAATACACCCCTTGGAAATAAGCTTTCTAGCTTTGAGGTAAGAGATAAAATGACTCTTGGGTAACATAGAATTCCCATAACACTCAAACACGGATGCACCCGACAACTGAAACTTGACCACTCGGGTCCGACAATCAATAAAGGCATAAGAAGAATACAGCCAGTCCATACCCAGAATCATATCAAAATCTACCATGTCTAACACAATCAGATCAGCCAACAAGACTCTATGAAGAACGGTAACAGGACACTTTTTATACACCTTCTAGGCAACAATCGAATCACCCACTGGGGTAGAAACTAGGATAGGCTCAGGAATAACCTCAAGACTCATTTCAAAATTCACAGCAATCAAAGGTGTAACATATGAGAAAATGGATCCAGGATCCAACAAAGCATACACATCAAACTGAAATATATGAAGCATACCAATAACAATATTGGGAGAGTCCTCCTATTCCTGGTGGGACAGTAAAGCATAGAATTTATTCTGGTGCTGCCCGCCAGCATTACTAGAAGAGGCACCCTGAGCTAGGGCTGGACGAGTCGCTGGAACTGGAGCACTAACAGTCTGAGTCTGGGTCTGAGGACGATAGTCACGACGCCCTTGTCCATCCTGTGGACAATCTCTAACTCTGTGACCTATGTCACCACACCGGAAACAACCCATCTTCTTACCCCAACACTCACCCAAATAAGCCCTACCACACTTAGGATATAGGGGACGATTTGTCTTACTGCCAGCACTGTACTAGGACCTAGATGCATATGACCTGCTACCTTGCTCCTACCTATCTCTAGGCATGAAAGCACTAGCAGATGACAGTGCTGGCATAAACGAACGATCTTGATACTGAGGGCGACTCCCTCCCTGTGATCTAGTCTGACTCTGTTCATGCTGCTCAGACCTAGCTCTCTTATTCCCTCTTATTCTATCTCTTTCCTTAATTTTGTCTGGCTTAATCTGTTGGGCATGAGTCATCAGCCTAGAAAGATTCATGTCACTATTTAGTATAGCAGACCTACACTCCTTAACCACATAACTAGATACTTCAGTCACAAACTTACTCATACTAGCCCGATTATCAGCCACCAAGTCAGGAGCATACTTGGCCAACTGATTGAACTTTAGACAGTACTCCCTAACAGTCATAGAGCCGTGTTGCAGGTTCATAAAATTTTCCACCTTCGCCTCCCTCATCTCTAAAGGGAAAAACTTATCCAGGAATGCATCCTGGAACTCTTGCCAAGTTGTAGGGACAGTTCCCTCACCTGTACCTTTCCTCCAAGAAACAACACAGTCATAAGCAAGGTCTTTCAACCTATACGCAACCAACTCCACACTATGTTCCTCAGATACATGCATCACCTGAGTAATCTTCCGCACCTCCTCTAAAAACAACCATGGATCCTCATCAGACTTGGACCTATAAAATTCTGGCGGATTCATCCGCATGAAGTCACGGATCCTGGCAGCAGTTAAATCACCTCCCTGCTGCTGTGGAGCTGGGGCTGGGTTGGCCTGAACATTTGTAGTAACAGCTTGGGCCAGTGCCTGAAAGGCTGCCCGAAATTTAGCATGAGACACGTTTTCATTTAATGGGTCAGCAGGTTGAGGTTGCTGACCATCGTTATTTCTTCTCGCTCGACGTGGAGGCATATTTCTGAAAGAGGAAAGCACAAATCAATAGCAGAGAGAGACACTTTAAGCACAATAGACTTCTGAAAGAAAGAATCACACTTTTTCCTAAAATGTCTTGTAGCCTCTTGCTCATAAATATGGAGCGCTACACACCGATGATCAAGACTCTACTTAACGTGGCTTGTCAGACTTCCTAGGATACCTTAAAACCTTAGGCTCTGATACCAAGTTTGTAATGCCCCAGAAAATGGGTCCCGGAGCATCACACGATGCTTGAGGCTACGAGTATCCCCAAGCTAACCCTTTGAGCTATTTTTATTCAATTCAACACAAATCAGGATTTCTATAAATAACCCTCAAATATCAACAAAGTAATCATTGTCCAAGAATAAAAGAATTTTAGAAAGATAACAAAATACGAGTTATTAGTCAACTCCCAACATCTATACTAGTCTGACAAGCCTCTAAGAAAATCAATAAAACCAGCGAGCCATTGAGACATGCCCCAACTGACTCATACTCAGTTATCAAATGTAAACGATTCCATGAAACCAACATCAGACATCACATCCTCGAAACATGAGGCCTCACCACAACAGAGGATGTAGAACAGCGTGCCCAAAGAATCACTATCAAACCTGGAACTGAGCACCTAAATCTACATTTCGAGAAAATGCAACCCACATTCGAAGATATGGGTCAGTACCATGGAAAGAAACCGAGTATATGGGGGTTTATGCAGTTGTATAAACATCATCATCATAAATATTTATAAGAAATATGTAGGATGTATGAAAGACTCACATAGCCTGAAGAAAATCATCATAATCTTGAGAGGATGAAATAAGTACAATAACACATGTGAGTCATCATATAATTTATCAATCACTTTCAGTTCATCAAGAATATCAATTCTCATAATGTAAATATCATTTAAGTCTTTAGAAAGAATAACTTTCACAATTCCACTTTCAAATCACTTCACGATTCACCATAGACACAAGGAAACACACACACTGGGAGATCCTATAATCGACATAAACCATGTGAGCTACATGGAGTCCAACGTACAACCCACGTTGGGGAGATTCATCCTATCCTTACCATCAGAGTAGGACTATCGATATCAAATCCACACAAACTAGTGATCACTATATAAATCAGCCTCAGGCTCACTCCTACGGGGGCACATAGTTCTAGGGAAGTAAGGTCACTTTATACCTCCCACTCGGTGCTAAAGATTTCTCCCGGACTTAGCTAAGATTATTTCAAAACAAATCAACAACAAAATAATTTTAGTAATATATAAATATACATCGGGAGCCATCATGCTTCCCATCTATCAAAATCAACCACATTGTAGATTTCTCTCACACTCGAGTTCAAAATAACTCCATTAAGATCAAAAGGTCAAATCATTCAAAATATCTCAAATATTCAATATCAACGTGCTTATAACGCACACTTTCTCAAAAAATATAATTTTCAATGGGGATTCACGACCCAAATATCAAAATCATGATAAATATCATTCAAGATTCATGCTTTATATCTCCACACATGTAAATTCATCTTTTAAAATTATAAACATCAAGATTTAATAATAATCATCATAAGATATGGGTTCATACTTCAAATTCATAAAAATCAAATAAAAATCATGCCTTTGTAAAGAAAATTACTTTTGGGCACAAGAACAAAAGAGAGTTCTTGTTGGAAAACCCCACATACCTTGAATGATGAACTTTAGATCGATACTCATTTTTGAGATGCTAATCGTGCCTTTGATGATGGTTCTTGGAGTTCTTGAACTAGAAACTTGAAATCTTGAATAAATTTGCAGAATTAATGATGAACTTTGGAGGTTCTTGAAGTTGGATTTAGGAGCTTAGGATTTTCTTTTTGAGGGAATTTGATGAAATATAACATATAATGCTTCTAATAGGCTTTAATATATGTTTTGGACGAATTTTGGGTGAGGGGAAATGACCCCAAACGCCCCTAAAAATTAAATAATTCTCGAATCTATCCTTTGGTGGACTGTTTTGATAGTTTGAAGTAGATCAACCATAACTTTTTAGTCCGATATCCAAATTGGATGAAACCAATTTCATTAGAAAGAGGACTCTCATATCTTTCCGTTGATATATAGAATCTCACCCAGATCATTGTGTACAAGAAGTGATGATTGTTTGAAGTTGACCCAAAAATTTACTTTTGATAGCCTGAAGTAGATCGACCATAACTTTTTGCTCCGATAGACAAATTGGATGAAACCAATTTCATTGGAAAGAGCATTCGCAGAGATTTCTGTTGATATAGAGTAGATCACCCAGAATATTATGTACAAGGACTTATGGTCATTTAAAGTTGGAGCAAAAATACGTCAGGCCTCAATACTTTTTCCTGCCGATTTACTGTTCACTATTATTCATGGTTCGATCGGAATATTCATATCTCGTCACTCGAGTGTCCTTTTTAGATGATCCACATATCGTTGGAAATTTTATTCGATACTCTACGCAATTGTGGGTCATAATCTAAGACATTCCGCATGGAAAATTTATAATTCATTCTAGAAGATAGAACCTAACACATTTATGCACAAAATTTTAACAAAAAATTTCCCGGGGTATTACACAGGGGGATCAAAACAACAATTTCAGTCAAGAATAAATATAGATCGATTGAGATCCGAAAGGATCCTTATGAGAAAAATGAGACAAAAGAGAGAAAAAAGAAGACGACTGTGATAACCCAAAAGAGGAGAAAAAAATAGAAGAAAGATGAATAAATTTAGGATTGAAGGAGAGATAATGCTAGAGATGGGTTCAAATATTCATTAATAACTTGTGAAGCACGAAGAATACGGGTGACATTGAAAAGACAAGATAAGACTACTCAAGGAGGAGATTTTTGAGTTATCCAAGAAATATTTTTTACTGCTTTAGTAGATTTTATCTTTCTTCTTTCAGACAGAAGATTTATTTTTAAAAAAAAATTAAAAAAGATTTTCAAATAGATATGTCATCTATTGCAATAGATATCAATATATTTTTGAAAATTTCCAACAACTCGGTCCTCTGTCGCAAAAGATGAAAATGTCTATTTGATAATTAAATTGGATAGATAATCTATTAGAACAGATCTCAATATCTATTTGAAAATTTCCAATAGTTCAGTTTTTTGTTAAAACAGATTTCTTTGCAATTGGTTTAGCTAGAACTAAGGATGAGTACATTGGGTCATTAATATTTATTAATAACTTGAAAGGCACGAGAAAGATGGGTGACATTTAAAAGACAAGATAAGACTACTCAAGGAGGAGATTTTTAAGTTATCCAAGAAATATTTTTTATCACCTTAGTAGTATTCTATCTTTCTTCTTTCGGACAGAAGATTGCTTTAAAATTCCATAAAAGAAATTCAAACAGATATGACATCTGTTGCAACAGATGTCAATATCTGTTTGAAAATTTCCAATAGCTCAGTCATCTATCACAACATATGCAAATATCTATTTGTTAATTAAATTAGATAGGTAATCTGTTACAACAGATCTCAATAACTATTTGAAAATTTCCAATAGCTCAGTCGTCTGTTGCAACAGATTTCCCTGCAATTTATTTAGCTAGAACTAGGGTAAGTACATAGGGTCAACTATAACTTCAATTGAGTCTTTGTAATTGCATGATATTGGTAATGTATTACGCCTGACTCGAGTCATCAATCGATCACTTTGAGTTGAAACAATTCATATTAACCTAATGTTAATCTAATACCTTAATTGATTTATATAGAACTAGGGATATGTACATAGGGTCAACTACAACTTCAATTGAGTCTTTGCAATTGTATGATGTTGGTATTGTGTTCCTCCTAACCTGAGTCGTCAATCGATCACTCTGAGTTGAAATGATTTATATTTACTTAATGTTCAACTAATACCTAAATTGATTTATCTAGAATTAGGGATGAGTACATAGATTTGAGTACAACTTCAATTGAGTCTTTGCAATTGCATGATGTTGGTATTGAATTTCTCTCAACCAGAGTCATCGATCAATCACTCTGAGTTAAGATAATTCATATTAACTTATTGTTAAGCTAATACTTATATTAATTTAGCTAGAACTAGACATGATTACATAGGGTCATTTAGCTAAAACTAGACATGTGTACATAGGGTCACCTATAACTTTAATTGAGTCTTTGCAATTGCATGATGTTGGCATTGCGTTTCTCCTGACCCGAGTCATTGATCAATCACTCTGAGTTGAAATGATTTATATTAACTTAGTGTTTATCTAATACCTAAATTGATTTAACTAGAACTTGGGATGAGTATATAGGGTCAACTTCAACTTCAACTGAGTCTTTGCAATTGAATGATGTTGGTATTGCGTTCCTCCCAACTCAAGTCGTCGATAGATCACTCTAACTTGAAATGATTCATATTAACTTTATTTTAAGCTAATACCTAAATTGATTTATCTATAATTAGGGTTGAGTACATAGGGTCAACTACAACTTCAATTGAGTCTTTGCAATTTCATGATATTGGTATTGTGTTCCTCTCGACTTGAGTCTTCAACCAATTACTCTGAGTTGAAATGATTCATATTAACTTAATGTTAATATAATTCCTAAATTGATTTAGCTAGCACAAGTGATGAGTACATAGGTTCAACTACAATTTTAATTGAGTCTTTGCAATTGCATGATATTGGTATTGCATTCCTCCCGACCTAAGTCGTCGATCGATCACTCTGAGTTGAAAAAATTCAAATTAACTTATTGTTAAGATAATACCTAAATTTATTTATCAATAACTAGGGATGAGTACATAGGGTCAACTACAACTTCAATTGAGTCTTTGCAATTGCATAATGTTGGTTTTGTGTTCTTGCCGACCCGATTCATCGATTGATCACTCTAAGTTGAAATGATTCATATTAATTTAATGTTAAGCTAATACCTAAATTTATTTTTTTAGAATTAAGGATGAGTACATAGGGTCAACTATAACTTCAATTGAGTCTTTGCAATTGCATAATATTGGTATTGCGTTCCTCCCGACCCAAGTCATCGATCTATCACTCTGAGTTGAAATGATTTCATATTAAATTATTGTTAAGATAATACCTAAATTTGTTTAGCTATTACTAGATATGAGTACATAAGGTCAACTACAACTTCAATTGAGTCTTTGCAATTGCATGATGTTAGTATTGCATTTCTCCCGATCCAATTTGTCGATTGATTACTCTTAGTTGAAATAATTCATTTATGTTAAAATTTTAAAAAATAATTAAGATCAATTCGGTCCAAATTAATTATTTCAAAACTTTTCATTCTTTTCCAAAAATACAAATCAACCCATAAAAATCATCCATTTGTGGGAAAAATGTTTCATCATTTTAAATCTCGAGTTCTCACTCTTTTCTTTCTCTCTCAATGATACAGACAACAACTACTCAACATATTGCTCAAACCTTTATAAAAGATCATTTTTTTCCTATTTTCGACTACATAGTTGTTATTTTCGACTTCACTCTTGCTTGTATCCATCGCTTTCTCTGTTTTTGCAGGTAACAGATTTTAAGAAGAGTTCTACATTTATTCTTTATTCTAAAAATTAGGGATTTTTAGTTAATGATGTAAAATAAGACTTTTAGTTGTATTATCTTTGATAATGGGTTAACAATTTTGAGTTTTGATGCTAAAAATGTAGGAAGAAACCGATAAAACCCTGGTTTTGCCGCAGTGTTTCATTGACTATCATGGTATTATTGGATGGTGTTGGTGGTAGTTGTTGGTGGTGGTGTCGGTATTGGGGGTCTTTGTGGTGGTGTTGGTGGTCTTGATGTTGGTATTGGTCGCATTGGTGATGGTGATGGCGGTCTTGGTGGACTTGGTGCGGTCTTGGTGGCATTGGTGGTGGTCTTGGTGGTGGTGGTGGTATTGGTATTTATGGCATTGGTGGTGGTGGTGGTGGTGGTGGTTGTGGTCTGGGTGGTCTTAGTGGTGGTATGGTGCTCTTGGTGGCATTGGTGGTGGTCTTGGTGGTCCATCTATTACAACAGGTGGAATATCTGTTGGGAGATATTAAATAGGTCTTCAAACAGATTCCCCATCTGTTCCAACTGATGGGTTATCCGTTGGAGTATTTATTTGTAATGTGGCATATAATAATTTATAGAAATTTGTCTTACCTTTGTTTAAAAAATTATACCGACATCAATGTAATGTATTTTTTATTTTTTCTCTTATTTGTACTAAAAATATATCTCCCAAAAGAAAATAAACTGAAAATGGATCAACTTCTGACCACCCAACAAAAAAGGCTAGAGTACAGATGGATTCAAAGAAACTTCTTAAACAATCTCACTCAGGGAAAAATGAAGTAGAGAGAAGTTATGAAAAGAGGGGTGGAGTAGGGTATATAGAGGCTGGTGAGGAAAATAAAAGTGAGTAGAAAGAAGAAGATAAATAAGAAGAGGAAGAAGTAGAAAGTGAGAAAGGGGATGTTGATCAACATGATGACAATGCATCACCAATGGGGCATGAATTAAGATAAAAAGCCCAGCATGATCCTGTCAAAACTATTAGTATTGACAGGTTTCAAGTTTCGATGTCGATACATGACCCTGCAGAACTAACTGGTCATCTTGTACTTAAATGTCAGTTGGGGAAACCTTTTGATGAATTTAGGAATATTATGAAGAATGAAAACATAAACGAACTTTTTAAGAAGGCTGGTTTGGACGCTTTCTTGAGATGCCTGAGGACCACACTAACCGTTTCCAAATGAGCATGGTATATGGTATTCTCGAGCATAGGATCAAGTACATGAGGGATGATAAAGATTCGATAGAGGGGGGCAAAAATATGGATGAAATCTAGATCAACTACTATTTCATGCCGGTTTGTTTTGACATGAAAAAGTTTACCATAGTGATAGCCTTGAGATACGATCATCCAAAAAATTCTCTCATTAAGGAAACACCTTGCAAAAAGTCCAAGGCAAGAAGGACAACCTAACCACTATCATCAAATAAAGGGAAGGCATTGTTCAAGTGACCACCCAACAAAACCAATAAATGCAAGGAAAAAATAGATGGGTTGTTAGACATTGCTGGACGTAGCTACAAAATGGTGGATTTGATAGAAGATCTCAAGGATAAAACCATACCAAAGTAGTATAGGTATCAATTGTGCTTAGTTTGGTTTGCCCATTTCATTATATTGGCAAGAGACGTCAAGAAAGTCATAAAGATGATTTGTTGGCGCTTGCAGAGGATTTTGAGAAATTCAATGATTATCCCTGGGGATATGACAGCTACAACTTAACAATCAAATATTTACTAAAAAAGCTATCCCTAAAGACGATCACATTATACAACTTTCTTTGGGCTTTCATGGTAAATTTAATCACTATTTGTTTACTCATCCATTATTTTATATTAAATAATTATTATGAATTTTTTTTGCTTGCTTCCTATTTACGTATTTTAGTCTTAGGCATTTGAAGTCATTCCTCTCCCCGAAAGCAGATCAAGGATTACTCGGATGAGGTTTTCCATCCAAGGATCCTTAGGTGGTTAGCTGCAAAGAGCAACACAAGAATTAATGAGGCTGATCTCTTTATACCTTTGGATGATGTAGTACGTCTTCTTTCAAGTAAAATAATTTGACTCAGAAAGATATTAAAACAGTAGTTCCATCTATTGTGCAGATGGGTCATCTGTTGTAATAGATTACCCATCTACTACAACTGGTGCAACAGATGGGTAATCTGTTAGAATAGACGATCCATATTTCATAGTAGATTAACCATCTGTTGCTTTGGTTCTCTAAACCCAAGTCAAAAAATTACCTATCTACTGCAAATTATGCAATAGATGGATAATCTGATGTAATATATTGTTAATCCATTGTGACCTATAGATCAATTGTTGCGACAGATAGATTATTTGTTGCATAAGTTAACTATTTTAACATGTAACCTAAGTCAACAAATTACCCATCTACCTGCTGCTTATTGCTCAACTTCATCTTTGTCATCTTTGTCAGCTTCTTTTTCAACAGTTTTTTTCTTTTTCCGCACCTCCTTGTTCATCTGCTACAGCTTTTTCTTCTTCTGTTTTTGCTACTACTTTTCCACCTTCTTTTTGGCTCTTATCTTCTTCACCATCCTTCTTTTCTTTTTTTTTTTCCTCTTCTGCGACAACAGCGGCCAACTCATCCATTTTGCTCTTTTTTCTCCTTCTTCATTCCTCTCTGATTCATGCACATGCACTATTTCATAATATTACAAAGTGTTACTTATATTTAAATCTAAATATTCATTAACAACATCAATTAATGAATGAAGTTACCTCGATCATGTTGTCGCTCATTCTTTTTCTTTTTCTTCATTCTTTTCTCTTTGATATAGGTAGCAATATCCAATACCGCTTCCTCGAGCGCAGCCACATGCTTATGAATATCCCCAGAGGATGAGGTTCCCGCTTCATCTTTGTAGGTGCTCGAAGAATCATCATCACCAATGCGTACTCCAACGGGGTTACCACCCAAATCCCCGTCATCATCACTGTCCTCATTTGAAGTAAGGACAGTCACCCCTTCTAATTATTTCTTCAATCCATCGAGGACGTTATTCTTTACCTCATCCGTATATGGCTCAAACGTAATCATGTAATCCATCTTCATCTCACGAACAGTAGGGATGATGTAAGGGTGCACGTTCTACAAATATCAATTAACAATTACATAACATTCGATAAAATGGTACTATTATTAAATTATAGAAAACAAGTTCATACCTCGGTAACTTTTCCTTTATACTTGAATGGGTTGCCTTCGATTATCTTGTCACTTTTTGAAGTGTTCCATCTGAGGATGCGGGGGATGGGTAAGGGCTCATCCATTAATTTTTCAGCAAATTCTCTAGGATGAGGAAAGGCCTCATAGATCCAAATCTATAAAAAGTACAATAGTGAAAAAAATAACTATGAGTCTATGACATAGTATAAATAAAATGATAATCTACGATAAACTCACTAAAGGGTTTATGGTAGATACCATAAATGCCCAGGGAAATTCGAATAGAGCATAGGATGCCTTCTGCTTCTCATCAAATACTTCCTTCTGCTTCTTCAGGTCACTTTTCTTATTCAGATAGTCCATGGTCAGTTGAAATGTCTTTTTCCCCCACGGATACTTCTCGAAGAAACTCAAAAAGTTGACCATTCGAATCAGTTTTGTGTCGCCAACATTCATCAAATCTTTCGCAAGAAACATGGTGTACAAGAACCACAGTAGACAACACTTGAACTTCTGTTCCTCATTCAGCTTATTCCTTCTGATCAGGTGTAACAAGTTGGCCACCGTGATGTTTTTATTTTTTGTCACCTTAAAACAAAAATTGTCCCCCTTCGCTAAAACCTTCTTCATTTTTGATTCACTGGGGTATGATGAGCAATTCAGCCCCGTGATCAAACAAAACTCTTTCAAGCCAAAACAGGCAGGCTTATTATTAACACAAAACCACATCTCATGACGCATCTTATCGTTCTTAACGTGTCACAGTAGCAAATAATGGACCAACTGCCCATTGAACTTGAGATGTTCCGGCAGGTTTCTCAGGTGTCCAAAATAGGACCGCTTGAATCTTTTCTTCAATTCTTGATCGACAAGAATTTGCTTAAATTCTTTATAAGCAGCCATTCTTGATCTGACCGATATCTTTGCTGCGAAAGATTCAACCTCATCAATTATCGTTCGAAGGTCATACCGCTCTATGGAAATGCGCCTTGAAATATATGGCACGGACAACGAATCATTATCCCCATCATCACTATTACTCCCATTTCCCTCACATTCTTCACTATCACCACTGACACTCCGCTTGACAACATCTTCACTAGAATCGACGTAGTTGCTTATCTCCTTTAACTCCGAATCTGATTCGGACACCCTCTTTAATTTTTTTTCTTTTTGACACTTTTTCAACTGTCACAACTATTTTTTTCTACTACTACCAGTGGTATCGTCTTTCTATTTAGGAATAACATTTTTTATACCCATTTTAAACACAGTCTACACCTAAAGAACAAATCTCCCATTTTCAGGTTATAGACCACAAGTGTATCAACAGAAATAACTCAATTATCAAATGAAACCCCCCCCCCCCCCAAAAAAAAAATTTAACAAACACCCCACCATTAAACAATTCACTACAAAAATATACAATAATTGAACCAAAATGGAACATGCAAAATATCAAAGCACAACAATTGCTAAAAATCAAACTAGTGCACCTAATCAAACTAATTAGCTATTAATGTTTCAATTTTCACTATTTCAGCAATCACATTTTAAAAGAATTTCATACGTCTGAAAATTGAAATACATCTAACGCATTCTCATTTCATAGACCACAGGTCTACGAATATACCGCGGATCTATGGACAAAAACAGGACGCTGTTCAAATCAAAATGCCAAAATAACTCTTCAAACAACAGTTATACTACCATTCAACACTTCATTGCTAAAACAAAACATAATTAAATCAAAACACCAAATTCGAAAAACAAAATCCTACATCACTACCAATCGATTAGCAAAAAGAAAAACCATTTAAATGGATCTAGAAATGATTGAAACTCAATTTTAACTAACCTTGAGAGGCAACAACGCCCCCTTAGCAGCTGCAGATGAAGAACGTACGAAAATGGTGTGTTTGGGAGAAGTTGTTTGAAAGCGGGAGTTGGGAATTGAAGAGAAGAGAGAGAGAGAGAGTTTTTTTTGGATATTGGAATAAGTGGAGGGGGTTAGGTATATTATATTAAATTTGTAAAGTTGTATAAATGATGAATTGGTCCCTTGGCCCACGTGTGGGCCCCACCTTTTTCACTTTTTACACCCTAAACCTAAAAAATAAATCAAAAAGAAATTAAGTGGGTATTTGGCAAAATAGTTTTGCAAAAGTTCTTCTTTGCCAACTATTCCCACATTATTTATATTGCTAGTGTCATTTATTGTTGTACGGGTTGGAGAAGGGGGTTTAAGTGGAGGAAAATTATCCTCTATAGTATTATTAGATCTAAAATAATAAATTTTTGCAACACTTTTAGATAATTACAGTAATAACAAATTACTTACAAGTTATAGCAACTTATTAAAAGAGATAATTTTTTAAAGTATATTTTCATAAATCAACTTTAATTATTAAATTTAAAATTAGTTCCTTATTTTATGGATTGTAATCAATATTTTCCTTAGATTGTGTATTGATAATTATGGTAAATATATGTTACTTATTTTTTATTTAAAATATTACACACTCTTACTTATCTGATAAATTTATTATTGGAAGAAGATAAATATATTGAAAGATTACGTGTTCCAATATATTGGAAGAAGATAATTATTACGTGTTCTCTCTCCATTCTCTAATACTCTCCCTTTCTCCATTATAACACTCAACCTTTCAAAACTTTCTTGAAACTTGTGTCTTCATATAATATGCATATTTTCTTCTTGAAAATACAAGATTATAAAAAAGTGTTTCATATTGGCATCTCTTTGATATTATACTCACCTTCTTAATTGAAAAATCTGGGTTTCAGTTAACATTCATCTTCTATTCCAAAAAATACGAAACTGATATATTTGTTTTCTGCATTCTCTATTTTGGATTATGTCTAAACCAAAATTCGATTCTACTCTTTCGCATAGAAGTCCTAGAATAATTGAAAATAGAAGCCCCATTCAACTTTCTAGACCTTCGTTTGATTTAGGTTGTTTCACTCCTTCTCCTTTATCTAAGTGTAAAAAAAAGTTGTTGAAAGTGGGTCTTACAACAAGAATCAAAATCAGTGTTTGCTCGATAAAATTGAAGTCCCATTTGTTCATGAACCATCGAAGAACCTAAATTTGAACAAAAGGTTGTTATTCCTCAAGATAAGAGGAATTATAAGAGAAATAATTTGGATAGTGAACAAGTGTCAAACTCCGATTTTGAGGATGAGATTCCATTACTCAAACCCAAAAAATTCAAGTGTAAAGGAGAAGCACCTTCTCGAGTAACAAGAGCTAGGGCTAAAGGAAAAAATGCAAAGAATGTGTCTAACAAGAATTCTCAAAAAGTTTGCAAGGTATGATTTTATTTTGTATTAGTTTTTTTTTACAAAAAAAAAAAATTGTATGAAGTGTTTTATTAAAACTATAGTATTTGTTCTTATAATCTCGATTGCTGATTTTAAAAAGGTCATATAATTTTTATGTTGTTTTTAGAGATTATTTATATAGTTTTTGTTTAATAATAATAGTTAGTTAATTCTTGTGTGTGTAAAAAAATATTTGATTGTTGCTTTATTTAGTTCAAAATTTGTATAAATTATTTATAGAAATTTTATGTTTTTTTTTATTTGAGTATGTTTCCAAAAGATTTGAAGATTTCCTTGATACGTTATGTTGTATTTTTACGTTCTTATTTTTGTATTTGTAAATATATGTATGAGAGAAAAACATACAGTCATTAGGTGTCGTACATCAAGGTTGATGTTTTTGATGATCTTACGTTAAGATGGAAAAAGGAGCACTTTGAAAGGTTTGAAAATTCTCCCTTCGGGCACTTTTTGAAGATTCAATAGCTTAAAGTTCAGCCCCAACTTCTTAGGAATTTGTTGCAAGCTGAGACGGAGAATAACAGAGATGATTTGTTCATCTTTAGGTTGAATGGCAATTTGTTGCATTTTGGTAAGAGGGAATGCTATATATGTTTTTTTTCCTAAATTAATTCCTCTTTTTAGCCATTTGGCCTAATTGGGCACATGCAGTCTCTATACTTAATTGATACACTTTTATACCACATTGATACACTTTTATACTATATTGATACACTTTTTGAAAAAGATAAATGAAATTCTATGCAAGCACATGCAGTTCCTATATCCAATTGATAGTCTTTTATACCACATTAATACACTTTTATACTACATTGATACACTTGCAGTGTCCATATACTCAATTGATACTCTCTTATACTAGATTGATACATTTTAGAATGCATATAGAAATTATTTAGAATCATATAAAATATATATCTAAATAATAATTGTAGTTAAAATTGTATAAAATTTGTATAGAAATGTTTTAATTATTATATAGAATATATTTATATATAAAAGCTGTATCATTATTATATATAAATATATATCTTTAACAATTGTATTATATAGTTACTCTTTTGGTTTATTATATCAAACTATGGAGGTGAACACATCATCTATTGTCTAAAACATATGTGTAGTTTAAGTTGGACAAAGATTGGTTCCAGTACCCTTGGCCTATACATCGCTTTCATTCAACACAATTATTTTAATACTAATGATAATAAGTATGGCCTGTTTTATAATTGCTCACGTTACATATGATTACAATCCACTATATATATATATATATAGTATATATATATATACATATATATATATGTATATATATATATATATATAGTAAAATTAATACTTGATGTCTTCTTCTTCCTGTGTCCTTCAAGAAAAGAAAAGAAAATAATTTCATTTTGATCTAAATTTAGAATCAGTCCAAAATGTCCACAAAAATTCATTTTGATCCATTTTACAATCAAATTATTTCTCAAAAATCCAATCCTTAATATTCAAGAAGAGCATATTCAAGAAGAGCATACGTTCATTTCAAGAAGATCAACAAGCCTCTCAATTTCCTAAATTCCAATGCAAAGATTGGAACATTCATGTAAGTTTTAATTTTCTTCACTTTTTTTTTTACAATATTTCTAAAGTTTATTAACTAATCATGTTTATGTATTATTTTTTCCAATAGTGTTAGGTGCAAGTCAGCCAACAGTACTGGACCAGAAGTTTTACTTTCTGAAAAATCTCTAAAAAAGAAAGGGAAAAAGAAGCCAAAAAAGCATGGGCCATCAAAGATGAAAATGGAAAGGGCCGAATTGTGTTGTGTTGAAAGTTAATGATTGCGTGGATATACCCAAAACGAAAAGGGCCCATCCTTTAGAGGCTATTTACCAGGTTTTAAAATTTAGGTGCTAGTTTTGTGAAATTATTTTAGTTTTAGGTGTTATTTTTGTCCTTTTCCCATTTTAAAATAGGGAAAGGTTGTTGTTATGGGTGAATTTAAAGGGTTTTAGGTTATTAAAAAATAATCCAAATTGAATGTTCATTTAATCAATTTTTATTAAATCCTGGCCAAATTGAAAATCTATCGACCAATTGCATTACAATTGTGGTCCAATTGATTTCAATTATGGCCAAATTCAATGAATCAACTAAATTGACTCAAAATTCAATAATAATTATAAGCTAGTTTAATTTTGAGTTTCTTGGTTAAATAAGATCAAACAAATATATTTTTAAATAAATTTTTTTCAAGAACAAATTACATATAAATTAAGATTTTTCCTATTTGAACTAATTTTCAAGATAGTTCTTGATTAAAATCTAATCTTCAGTAAAATAATTATTTAATTAATAAAATTATATGATCTCGTATATACGAATAGCAAAATATCTAGTTTCTACTTAAAATGATAAAATTACCTAGATAAATATTTTGAATAGTTTTTATCCAAATAAAATAAATATTGTAATTTTATATAAAAATGAAGAAACTCATAATAAGCATAATCGCAGAGGAAAAAAATTAGGTGTCAACAACTGTCTTCCCCCATTGGGTAGGGTGAATGCATGTAATCCTGAGCAAAGGGAGTTTGACGTTGCTAATTATGTCCGACCACAAATTTATTTTCTTAAAAAGGTTGATTTCTGTACGAATTATGAAGAGTTATGGCCATATTCTGGTATTAGGTTTCCTACATATCTCAGGTTACATGAGAATTTAAGTCACTTGTAGTTCATGACACTTGATATTTATGTGTGACTTTAAAAGAAATCATAAGCTATTCCGACTTTGAATTTTGACATAACCGAAAAGCTAGGAAATAAGAGGGTTGGGGGGAGGTTAGAATACAATTGAGTTTTCAACTTAGAGCCCAACCTACATATCTCTGAGACTCAGGAAATCAGACTACTTGTAGTTCGACTCGATTGGGAGAAAAGATAATCTTTTATTTTAGACAATATTTGGCTTAGGATGAGTGAAAGAGGCTTGTAACCTCTACAAGTCAATTATGTTATGATAAAAAAGGCTTGTAACTTCTTAACCATGAATATGGAGCTTTTCACATCCATAGGTAAGAATTTATCCAGACATAATTTCCAAAGCTCTACGTGTGCTATCACTCGAGTTTGAAGAAAAGAGAAAGTTACCTCTGAAATGAGTTTAGAAATATCTCGAAAGTGAAAATGAATCCAAAATATTCTGAAATACCCACATGCCTTCTGATAGGGGTGTGGTTTGATGGAGGTGGCAATCATCCTTTAGCTCACATCAAAAGAGTCTGACGTCTATCTCTGGACTACTCCCAATTTACTGCTAAGAAAAAGTTTCACATTGTGTTGCAGTACTTTGGAGTCATCCACACCTGTGGTTTTGTTTTTATATTTTCATCCTCTCGGATGCTCTCGCTAATATTTAAAATAAAAATTATTAGTGATAATCATAATTCACGAAGGGGTATATAGTCTTTTACCGTATCTTCGCGTGAGTTGTTATCCAAGAAATAATGTCATTCTCTCATGTACATATTTAGAGGAAATAATTTCTTTC
This sequence comes from Capsicum annuum, assembly GCF_002878395.1. NCBI lineage: Eukaryota > Viridiplantae > Streptophyta > Magnoliopsida > Solanales > Solanaceae > Capsicum > Capsicum annuum. The sequence goes on from NC_061119.1 coordinate 29,017,439, forward strand.
GATAACATGTACAACAACCCTTTTAGTCGTTGGATTAAAATAACTCTCTTGACGATCAAAAAATTTCTTTAAAATGGGTTGGCCCTCTTAGACACCAACGATAGTTAGTATTAATGGACTTTGCAATTGCATGATCTTATGCTGATGTGGCAACCCTTTTGGTCACCTATAGTTCTTCTTTTATGTGACCTTGGGTAATTGTAACGACCTGAGACTAATCCCTAGTCATCACACGGTGCTTACGACCCCAAAAGACCATAAGCTAACCCATGAATAATATCAGTTGTGAGTACTTAACAATAATATTGAAATTAATGCGGAATAACAGGCTGAAATGCCATAAAGCCCAAAACATCCAAAATACTGATAATGAATAATAATATCTAAATCTGAAATACTATATGAATCTAGTCTAAAAAGCTTCTAACTGAAACTGTCTGAAAGTGGAGTTGAAGGGATAATACCCCAACTAACTCCATCTACTAAAATACTGCTAAGCTGAAGTACTAAAATTAAAATGTATCCTTGATAGATGAGGACTCATTGCTAAATCTGCTACTGCTGGCTGAATCTAGCTAAGCGCGATCAGGAACCTGAGCGTCCGAACCTATGATATGAAACATCATAGCGCAAGAAATGGGTGGGAATGTACTGGTATGCCAAATGAGGTAAGGCTAAATGCATGAGTTCATATGCATGAACAATAGCTAACTGAATGACATGCAAGAGCTGGATCAGTATACATGGAGGATCTTTAACTACTGAACATACTGCATATACTGTAAATAAGTATACTTAAACTAAATCTGACAACTGATAACTAAATATATTGATAATTTGAGTAACTGTATCTGACAGTCCTAAATCTAAATTACTGATAACTGAGTGACTGTATTTGACAATCCTAATTCTGTAGAACTAAACTGAGTTCTTTTCTGAAGACTAAGACTGAAACTGAAACTATAAGAGGTAATCATCTAACCGACATGCCCCAAATCTAAACTGATAATATAACTGAGTTAGGGTCCAATATGTAACCCCAATTAGAAGGGTGTCAGTACCGTGCCACAGGTAAAGACAAGCTGAAGAGTCACCTTCTACTGCCATGTTCCCTAAACGAAAATGGTGCTACCCTCTAATGGTAGGTAGAGCACCTCACCAACCCTCAACTGGTAGGTTTAATGTCACAACCTACGCTGGATACGTAGTTCTGGAATACAAGGATTGCTTCTAAGGATCATACCCTTTGCTGGCAGGTGCGCCCCCATCCTTGGGTTTATTCGGTACTAGATCCTACTCCCAACTGAAAGACACGAAACTGATTAACTGGACTGAATTGGATTAATACTGAGATCACTAAGTTTTCCTAAGTTCTGCAACTAATTGAGTTCTACAGAGTTCTGTAACTAACTGAGTTCTACTGAGTTCTATAACTGACTGAGTTCTGTAACTGACTGAGAGGAGTATTAATCGTGAGGTGACTGATACTATTCTGTAACTGACACTGGCTCTAGATAAATAGCTAAATTGTCGTGTATTAAATACCCCCAGGACTCGATAGCATGAAAAGTAAAGCAAAGCATAATCTTGAATAACACAACAATGTTCACTTGGTCATAATTCATTCATAGAGACATTTCATCAAACACTTGTAGTACATTAACTTATACATGAATGGGGACTACATGTTAACACGCTATAATGGCATTATTTATATTCTCATAGACAATTTATCAAACACATGGGAAGCATGCTTGGTTCATTAAATCATAAACACTTAGGGGTTAACATGGCTACAACAATCAACTTACAAAGTGAAGGGTTTATCATGTAATTAAACACATACTAGGATTAATCTTGGAGCTTGTAATCTAAATCATAGATTAAAACCCAAACAACATCATGAACATGGATACAATCAGATTCACACATACAATTCATGAAAATCCAAACTTGTATTTTAAAAAGGGATTTTTGGGCTCCATGGAAGGTAAGGATCCATGGATGAACATCTAACATACCTAAAAATCTAAATTCTTGAAGTTCTTGAAGACTCTTGGAGGGATTTTTGAGATTGACCTTGATTTTTTGAACTAGGATTTTTGCCTCTTGAGAGAGAAATACCTTTTGATTTAGGAAAAAAGTGAATAATGAAGGGTTTTACATGTATTTAGGGCTTAAATCCCATATCTGGGAGAAATAAAATCATGGAAAAGACTAGTTTAACCATGGGCGCAACTTTAATTTTTCATGAAATTTTCCCAATCTGGACCCCTGGCACGACTGGCATGATGCGGTGCTATCACGCCATATCACTAGAAAATAATGACTGAGAAATTACATGGTGGCACGACGCGGTACAATCACATTGCCACTTTGGTTGCAAACTGGTAGTGCACTGCGATGCGGTGTAATCGCGTTGGTATACTAGAAATTGATAATTGTGAACTGGGTCTATGACGCGACGATCCAATATCACGGAGCAACACTGAAAATTGACAAATGCTATTTTGACACACTCTGCGATGCGCTACTGGCTTGAATAATGATGTTTAACGATAGAATCTTAAAATCTCCATAACTTCTTATCCGGTTATTGAATTTAGGCGAATTTTATATCGTTGCAGGGCTAATTCAATTTCCCATACAAAAAAAAGTTAAAATCTTGAAAATTCCACATGTACAAAAGCACATTCATATCTAAATAAAGTCTTTGACATTTTTGGGATGAATTTAAACTAGGTAAAAGTACGGGGTGTTACAATATCTCCCCATTGAGAACATTCGTCCTCGAATGTGGTTAGTTATGCTAAGAGAGTACTGATAGACTGAGTTTACATGCTGAACTAGAAATGCACAACTGAAGCATGAAAACGTGACTAGTCTGATTGACTGAACTTACATATTGAACATGCATATCTGATGCAATGGCTAATACTGATTCGTGAAATACATGACTGACACGAGAATAATATGATATGGTAACTAATAACAAGTTTGTAACGGTAATGAATATAGGACTGAGTAGGTTTAAGAAAGACTGTGATGATGTACGAGACACTATCTAACTGAAGCACAACTGAATAACTCCGACACACTACTAAGGCTTGAGAAACACATGACATAAACTGAACTTCACGGACCATTAGGAATGTAACATGAGTCATGGGAACTGAGCATACTGGGAGACATGAATACATGCGTCATGAACTGCATGACCTGATTTTGGAATTTCTGAACTTATGGAACATGATTCGTACTACAGAGTGAATTGGAACTTTAAGCATGCATGATTTTCAGTGATGTGTACGAATATGATCTGTGATCGTAGAACTGACATGTAAGGCATGAGTACTGACATTAGTTACATCATTACAAAAATCTGAAAGCCTGACTTGGTTACTTGTTCTGCCGTCTCCCCCTTATCTTAAAGCCATTATTCTAAATCTGTGAATAACTTAATAAAATCTAAATCGAACTGAAACCACGTTGCTTTAGAGTCTGAGATACAATAATACTCATAAATACTGAACTCATCCTAAAGGACTACTCTTGATAACGTAAGGTCCACTGCTAGTACTTTCTTTTGATACACAATTCTTAGCTTTCTATAGCTCCAACAATTATCAAATAACAACATCAACACTGATAAATCTTAGAATTATCACTCTTCTTTCTACTATCTTAATCTTCAAATATTCAAACTTAGATTCTAACACATAATATGTACATCCGCAAATCTTTAATAACCGTACTACTTTTATCATAGCCTAGAAATATCACATCCACAACATATATTTCAAATCAAAATACTTAAGTTTTTGCATACACTTCTTCAAGCTCACCTTTCATACAACTAGCCCCATCAAATATAATCTGCTCAAATTCAGATAATACTATTCCCATTTTACTGCTGCTAAATCTCTGGGTCCTTGCTTTTAACTCTAGACCATATGCTATCATAGGATTCTGAGAAGGGATCTAAAAGAACACCTGACTTTGCCTACATGCACAATTTTTCAATAATCATGAAGGTAATATTTCTTACTCATAAGGGCGCTGATGGGATACTTTCAAGTTTACATAAAATCCCATAACTATTTGTGAGAAACTGCCTAATCTGTAAGGATTAATCATTCTTGACTGTTTCTGTTACCTTAAAAATAAGGCACGACTGGAAAGAATAGAGCAAGATGAGCATCTGTATAACTTTCTTAGAGGACCTTTCTATAGCAAGATCTAAGACATGAAAGAAGGGAAACTTTTTCTAAAACATCTCATAGCCTCCTATCCATAAGTGTGGTGCGCTACACACCCATGCATAATACTCTACTAGATGTGGCTTTTCAGACTCCCTAAAACACTATTAAACCTTAGAATCTGATACCACGTTTGTAACGACCCAAGACTACCCCCTAGTCATCACACGGTGCTTAGGACCCTGAAGGACCACAAGCTAACCCATGAATGATATCTGCTGTGAGCACTGAATAATAATACTGAAATTAATGCAAAATAATAGGCTGAAATGCCATAAGGTTCAAAACATCTAAAATACTGATAATGAATAATAATATCTGAATCTGAAATACTATCTGAATCTAGTCTAAAAAGCCTCTAACTAAACTATCTGAAAGTAGAGTTGAAGGGACAATCCCCCAACTAACTCTATCTACTAAAATACTACTAAGCTAAAGTACTGAAATAAAAATGTATCCTCGATAGATGAGGGGTCACTGCTAAATCTGCTATTGCTAGCTAAATTTGGCTAAGCGCAATTAGAACCTGAGCGCAATTAGGAACCTGAGCGTCTGAACCTATGATATGAAACATCATAGCACAAAAAATGAGTATGCAATCAGTATATGGGAATGTACTGATATGTTAAATGAGGTATGGCTCAATGCATGGGCTCATATGCATAAACAATAACTAACTAAATGACATACAAGAGCTGGATTAGAATACATGGAGGATCTGTAACTACCGAACATACTGTGCATACTATAACTGAGTATACTAAAGCTGAATTTGATAACTCATAACTGAATAAAATAATAATTTGAGTGATTATATCTGACAGTCCTGAATCTGAATTACTGATAACTGAGTGACTGTATTGACAGTCCTAGTTCTATAGAACTAAATTGAGTTTTATTCTGAAAACTGAGAGTAAAACTAAAACTGTGGGAGATAATTATCTAACAGATATGGCCAAAATTTGAACTGATAAGATAACTGAGATAGGGTCCAATCTGTAACTCCAATTAGAAAGGTGTCAGTACCGTGCCACCGGTAAAGATAAGCTGAAGAGTCACCCTCTACTGGCAGGTTCCCTAAATGAGAATGTGGTACCCTCTATTGGTAGGTAGAGCACCTCATCAACCCTTAACTGGCAGGTTAGATATCTCAACCTACGCTAGGTACATAGTTCTAGAATATAAGAATTGCTTCTAGGATCACACCCTCTGCTAGAAGGTGAGCCCCCATCCTTAGGTTCGCTCGGTGCTAAATCCTACTCCTAACTGAAAGACACAGAATTGATTAACTGGACTGAACTAGATTAATACTGAAATCACCGAGTTTTCGAAAGTTCTACAACTGACTAAGTTCTGAAACTGACTAAGTTCTGTTGAGTTCTGTAACTGACTGAGTTCTACTGAGTTTTGTAACTGACTGAGAGGAGTACTAATCGTGATATGACTGATACTATTTTGTAACTGACACTGGCTCTAGATAAATAACTAAATTGTTGGGTATTAAATACCCCCAGAACACGATACATGAAAAGTAAAGGAAAGCATAATCTTGAATAACACAGCAATGTTCACTTGGTCATAATTTATTTATAGAGACACTTCATCAAACACTTGTAATGCATTAACTTATACATGAATGGGGACTACATGTTAGCATGCTATAATTATTTTTATTCTCATAGACAATTTATCAAACACATAGGAAGCATGCTTGGTTCATTAAATCATAAACACTTAGGGGTTAACATGGCTACAACAATCAACTTGCAAAGTGAAGGGTTTATCATGTAATTCAACACATACTAGGATTAATTCTTGGAACTTGTAATCTAAATCATAGATTAAAACCCAAACAACATCATGAACATGGATACAATCAGATTCACATATAGAATTAATGAAAATCCAAACTTGTATTTTAAAAAGGGATTCTTGGGCTCCATGAAAGGTTAGGATCCATGGATGAACATCTAACATACCTGAAAATCTAAATTTTTGAAGTTCTAGAATACTCTTGGAGGGATTCTTGAGATTGACCTTGATTTATTGAACTAGGGTTTTTGCCTCTTGAGAGAGAAATACCTTTTGATTTTAGGAAAAAGTGAATAATGAAGGGTTTTACACATTTTAGGGCTTAAATCCCACATCTGGGCATAATTAAATCATGGAAAATGATAGGTTTAACCTTGGGCGCAACTTTAATTTTTTGTGAAATTTTCCCGATCTGGATCCTTAGCGCAACGTGGCGCTATCGCACTGTTTCATTGGAAAATAACAACTGATAAATTGCATGGTGGCGCAATGCGGTACAATCGCGTTGCCACTTTGATTGTGAAATGGCAGTGCACTGCAACGCGGTGTAATCGCATTGGTACACTAGAAATTGACAATTATGAACTGGGTCTATGATGCGATGTGCCAATATTACGGAGCAACACTGGAAATTGACAAATGCTATTTTGACACACTCCGTGATGCGCCACTAGCCTGAATGATGATGTTTAACGACTAAAACTTAAAATTGGCATAACTTCTTACCCGGTTATTGAATTTAGGCAAATTTTATATTGTTGGAAAGCTAATTCAATTTTCCATACAAAAAAAGTCAAAATATTGAAAATTCCACTTGTACAAAATCACATTCATCTCTAAAGAAATTCTTTTACATTTTTACGATGAATTTAAGCTAGTTAAAAGTACGGGGTGTTACTGTAAGTCTTGCGCATCTTTCATATCGATATGAATTATAGACATCACTTGATTTGTCAGTCTTTGGATAATCTTATGCATCATTTGATGTTGGATATGAGGTTTTTTACAAATATCCTTTGAGCACTAGATTTTTTGGTTATCCTTCACATTATCCAACCTCGAATAAGAGATGACTTATAGGTATCCCTTGAATCGCTTGCTCTCGGGTATTTCTGCACATTATCCAATCTTGGATACAATTTAGCTTATATAAATCACTCAAATTGCTATTATTTAGGTAATCTGTGCATAAACAATCTTGGATATAATACGTCTTATAAAAAACCCTTGGACCTTCCAATTTTGGAATCTCATATTCTCCTATAAGGATTTAGTTGTGATTTATGAATAACCTTTTAACCGTTAGTCTTTGGGTAACTTCCAAAGTCATACCTTATCATCTTGCATGGTGAGTGATTATAGAGACTTATTTGAATGGTATTATGGCTCTCTCAGTATGAAATGAAATGGCCCTCTCGATAATGGGATGAAATATTCTTCTCGGCAATGGAATGAAATAGACCTCTTGAAATATAATAAAATAGCCCTCTTGGCATGGCTTGGAATGACCCTCTCTATAATAGGATGAAATAGCCCTCTCGGCATGGCCCTCTTAGCAATGGAATAAAATGACCCTCTGAACATGGCCCTCTCGACAATAGAATGAAATGAAATGCAATAGTATGTAATGGACTATAATGAGATGTAATGGTCCTCTTGGTAGTTTGAAAAGAATCTTCACTTGAGTCTACCTGAAGGCGTATTGTCTATCTGCATGTATCTGTACTCAAGGTAGACGGTTAGTAAACATAGTGTCACTCTTGCTAGCGACCACAGTCAAGTTTTATGAAAATTTAAATAACAAATACTCAGCATCATAATCTAAATGACTTAGTCTGCTATTATTTTTCTTTTTTCAAGGGAGTATTTAAACAGAAAATCCACTGAATATAAACAAATAGGCAATCCCTTTTAAGTACCACTTGAATATCGTTTGATTTCCTTCGTAGCAAATTTGAGAAGGATTTTCTTGCTCTTCCTCCTATTGAGTGATCCTTTTGATTGTGTCCTTATTGTACTAATTTCTAATGTACCTGCACTCAAGGTAAATATTTAGTAGACACAGAGTCTCTTTTGCTAGCAACTATTTTTAGAAAAAGTTCTAAATAAAACATTCATAGAGAGGATAAGACACCTTTGTTTTTCATCCAGTCTCTTGAAATAGGATAGACAAGTCAAAAGGTTCCTAATAAATGGGTAATTGAACCCGTCTTTGGAGCCATCTAAAAATACTACTCCCAGCGCCCCAAATTATATGTCGCCATTTCCTTTTTGGTCCGTCCCAAAAAGAATATCGCCTTTCCTTATTTGGTAAGTTTTTAAAGATACAATTACAATTTTACCCTTAGTGGTCCCACTTGATTTTAAATACTATTACTCCTTTTTATTTGTTTTTTCAATTAAAAATGGTCCCACTTGATTTTAAATACTATTACTCCTTTCTTTAAGAAGGGTAATTTTGTAACTTTAACAAAGTCAATAATTATTTCTTAAATATCGTGTCCGGTCAAATGGCGACACATAATTTGGGATGGAGGGAGTATTCTTTAACATCATATGCTTTGGTGTGGTTCCCAATTTGCTTGGAGGATTTTTGAGGAAGATCCTCATTTTTGTGCATAGATCCCTGTATCCGCAATTTTTTTTTATTTTTGACTGAAACTACTCCATGTTGACCTCTTTCGATCTTTGGTTTGCTTCTTTTCATCTTTTGGGTGCTCCATCATGTTTGGACTTTTGATCTGACTCTCCGTTTCAATAGATATTAGGTAAAAACTAGTTAAGTAGAAAAATGTGTATAGATTTTAAAAACTATTTTGGTTTTTGAAAACTTAGTTTTAAAATACTTGTAAAAAGATTTTAGAAAATATCTACAGTCATGTCATGTGCTAGCTCAAAGAACATCTCCCGCTCGAGTCTGTCTATATTTGACATCCAATGGAGGATTTTCTAAAACTCATTTTCATTGCTAAGGAGTTCCATAACATAGTTTTTTAAAAGCTTTGTTATAACTGGATATTTAGTTTATTTAGACTCTGTCATAGTTGGTGATTTCTGAAGTTTGTGTTTGACCTCCTGGTGTTGGAGAATTTGGAATATATTCTAGTATGTTAGCAGAAATTTTGAGAAGGTCCTTAAAATTTTTTCCCCAGTTTGACATTGTTTGAGATGATCTTTACTTGTGATGATCTCGAAACTTTCTCCCTAAGTCTTTGCGATGATCTTCTTCTTTTGAATTTTTTATATTCCTTCTTAAAATTTTTGCCCCAATTTTCATTTCCTAGGGGTTATATGACCGAGCCGTTGGGGCACCGACATATCCAATTGAAGCAGAAATCAGGTCAAATATAGTTCAGGTCTACACAAGTAGGACACAAAATAAATCTAAAGGGTTTGACCAAAGTCAACATAGCTCGCCTACATATCTCATTCTTGAGAATTTAGGTCATCACATAGTTCATACATAAAGGAAAAGGAAAAATTCTCCTAAGGGGTTGACTGAAGCCGACATAGACCGCCTATATTTCTCATTCTTAAGAATTCGGGTTAAATACAATTCGTACATAAAAAGGAAGGGTAAATTATCCTAAAGGGTTGATCAAATTCTTTACAGGCCATCTATGTATATCATTCTTGAGAATTTAGGTCAAACGTAGTTTGTACCTGAAAGAGAAACGATAAATTGTCCTAAAGGACTAACCGAAGTTGACATTCTACGTATCTCATTCTTGAGAATTCAGGTCAAACATAGTCCGCACATAAAAAGGAAAGGTAGATTTTTGCAAGGGGTTGATCGAAGCCGACATAGGCCGCCTACGTATCACATTCTTCAGAATTCAGGTCAAGCGTAGTTCATACAGGTCAAAAGTAGTTCGTACGGAAAGGGTAAATTCTCCAAAGGAGTTGACCGAAGTTGATATAGCATACCTATTTATCTTATTCTTGAGAATTCAGGTCAAATATAGTTTGTACATAAGAGGAAAAGTAGATTTTCCTATGGGATTGATCAAAGCCGACATAGGCTACCTACGTATCTCATTCTTGAGAATTTAAATCAAAAGTAGTTCATAAAAAAAGAAATTTCAGGCAATGTTAAAGCATGACACTACTACTTTATGAAAAGTTCTAGTACAAGGAAATTAATACAAGAAAAAGAGAACCTTTAGATGTGGTGTGTTTTTAAGTTAAATTGTCCTTATATACTCTTATCCATCCCACTCGAATAGAGTCAACGAATCTCCAGATAGTACTTTATGGATGACATAATGTTTTCATTGTGTTTGTATTGATGGAAGGAAAGATCAACTATTCACTTTCTTTAAGAGAGTTGATAATATTCCTTCTTCCTTGTATTGATGGATCCATGGTCTTTCTAATATCATATTATAGCTTGTAATGTTATCCATCACTTGAAATTTAACTTGAAATTTTGAAGGCCCTATTTTGAGGTACAACTTGACTTCCATGATGACGTCTTTATAACCATCAAAATTTCCCATATTGACTTTCCTTTAATGCATTTTGCCTACATCATAATTTAATTGACTCAATTAGTTAATGGAAAGACATTTATACCTAATCTACCATCAATCATGTAATACCCTATATTTCCCTAGCGTAAATTAACTCTCAGTCCATGAGTTATCTAATATAAAAATTTTAAAATACTCAGTATTTTTTAGTTTAGATCCTGTCATTTCATAGGAAATTCAATTAGCTTTCCAACGATATAAAATTTGCCTAAATCCGATAACCGGGTAAGAAGTTATGGCTATTTTAAGTTTAAGTCGTTAAACACCGTCATTCAGGCCAGTAACGTATCGCGGAGTATGTCAAAATGGCAATTGTCAGTTTCCAGTAAGGTACCCTAATACTAGCACAATGCACCAAAACTTATTTTAACATTTATCAATTTCCAGTGTACCAATGCGATCGCACCACGTCGCGATGAGTCCAAATTTTAGAATCAAAGGGGCACCACAATTCCACCGCGCCGTACCAAGACCTCAGTTCCAATTTTCTATTTCCAGTGGCCCGGGGCGATCATGGCGCGTCGTACTAGGGGCCTAGTTTGGAAAAATTTAACAAAAATTAAATGTTTCATCCAAGGTTAAAATAGTCTTTTCCCATGATTTTATTCCACCCAGGTGTGAGATTAAAGCCCTAAAAATATTTTAAACCATTTGTTTATTAACTTTTCTCCCTAAAATCAAAGCATTCTCTCTCAAGAAAACAAACCCTAGCTTCAAGAATCAAGGTCAAAATTTAAGAATTTCTTCAAGCACCTTCAAGAACTAATAACCCAAGGTATGTTAGGTGTTTATCTATGGGTCCCTTTCACCCATAGAGTCCACGAATCCATTTTCAAATTACAAGATTGTTGAGTTATGAACTTCCATGCTTGAATTGAATTGATTTCATATTCATGTTATTACTGGGTTATTGTCCATGATTAAATTACAAGCTTTCATGAAATTAATCATTATATGTGTTAAATTACATGATCTTCGTGACAAACCCTTCAATTTACAAGTTGATTGATGTAGCCATGATAACTATGTGTGTTGATTGTTGTATAACCTAAGAATGCTCCCCATAAGTTTGATAAATGCCTATGTGGATGAATTAGTGCCATTATAACATGATAGTATGTATTCCCCATTCATGAATAGGTAGATGCCTTACAAGTATTTGATAAAATGTCTCTATGGGTGAATTATGAACAGGTGAATATTGTTGTGTGATTCAATATCATGCTATGCTTTACTTTTCATGCTATCGAGTCCTTGGGGTATTTTATACCCAAAAATCTAGCTGTATACCTAGAGCCAGTGTCAGTTACAGAATAGTATCAGTCACATTACGATCAGCAGTACTCACAGTCAATTACAGAACTCAGTAGAACTCAGTCAATTATAGAACTCAGGAAAACTCAATAAACTCATTATCAGTCCAGTCCAGTTTAGTATAATCAATTCAGTGTCTTTCAGATGGGAGTAGGATTCAGCACCGAGTGAACCTCAGTATGGGGTCTCACCTGCTAATAGAGGGTGTGATCCTTAGAAGCAGTCCTTGCATTCCATAACTACGTAGCAAACATAGGTTGGGGTAATGCCTCGAGTCTGTACCCCGGATGCTATATGGTGCTTACGACCCTGAAGGACCCCAAGCTAACCCATGACTGGTATCTGCGGTGAGCATTGAATAATATACTAAAATAAATGTAGAATAAAATACTGAAATGCCATAAGGTTCAAACTATCTAAAATACTAATATTGAATAATACCATCTGATTTTGAAATACTGTTTGAAAACTAGTCTGAAAAGCCTCTAATCTGAACTGTCTGAAAGTGGAGGTGATGGGACAATCCCCCATCTAACTCCATCTACTGAAATACTAAGTCTACTAAAATAATGAAATAAAATAATATCCTCGAATGATGAGGGCTCACTGCTAAACTCTACTACTGACTGAATCTGAATTTGTCTATGCACAGTTAGGAACCTAGGCATCCAAACCTATGATATAAGACATCATATCACAAAATAAAAGTATGCATCAGTACGTGGAATGTAGTGGTATGCTAGATGAGGTAAGGCTGAATGCAGGGGTTTATATGCATGAACAACAACTATCTAAACGGTATAGAGTAACTGAGCATGAGAGTACATGGATAACTAATACTAGTAAAATCTCTGGATATGCAATCTATGAATATACATATATATATATATATATAATGTGACTGAGCTTTTTTGAAGCTAAGTACTGAATTTTGATAATCTGAATTACTGATACTGATTGACTGTAATTGACAGTCCTAATTCTGTAGAATTAGACTAAGTTCTATTTTGAAGACTGAGACTAAAACTGTGGAAGGTAATCATCTAAACGATAGGCCCCAAATAAGAGAAGATAACTGATTTGAGGTCCAATCTATTACCCCAATTATAAGGGGGTCAATACCATACCACGGATAAAGACAACTGCTGCGGAGTCAGTCCTAACTAACGGGTGACCCTTGATATCAGTCCTAAACTAGCGGGTGATCCCTAAGTATTTTTGTCCTATCTAATGGGTGACATCTCATAACCTACGCTGGGTACGTTGTTCTGGAGCTTGTGGATTACTTCTAGGGACCCAGTCCAAACTAACGGGTGAGACCCCATTCCTAGGTTCGCTCGGTGCAGAATCCTACTCCCAACTGAAAGACACTGACTGATTATATTGAAATAGATTGGACTAATACTGAGTTTACTAAGTTTTCCTAAGTTTTGTAACTTACAGAGTTCTACTGAGTTCTGTGACTAACTGAGAGCACTACTGATCGTGAAATGACTGCTACTATTCTATAACTAACACTGGCTCTAGGTAAACAGCTAAATTATCGGGTATTAAATACCCCCAAGACTCGATAGCATAAAAAGTAAAGCATCACATAATCTTAAATAACAAAGTAACATTCACTTGTCCATAATCCATTCATAGAAATATTTTGCCAAACACTTGTAAGGCATAGCTTAAACATGCTTTGGGACCACAAAATGACATGTCATGATTCCTCTATCTACTTCACATAGGCATTTTAGCAAGCACTTTGGGAGCATGGAATATTTCACATGATAATGGTCAATACATGAACAACATAAATAACTACTCAATTTTAATTTCAAGGGTTTAGCATGCAATTCACATAATTCATAACATAACTATCTTAATTTCATGGAAACTTATAATTAAACATGAATTGAATCCCAATTTTTATCATGAACATTAATACATTCAATTTCAACATGGAAATCATAAATCATGAATCTTGAAGTTTTAAAACAGATTCTTGAATTGTATGGGTGAAAGGGGCCCATAGATGAACACCTAACATACCTTAATTGAGAGCTTCTTGAAGTTTTTGGAAGAATTTCTTGGGATTGACCTTGATTCTTGAGGACTAGGGTTTGTTTCTTGAGAGAGAATGTTTTTAATTTAGGGGAAAATTGAGTAAGAATGAGCTATAAAATGTTTTTAGGGATTAAATCCCATACCTGGCCGTGTTAAAATCATGGGAAAAGATTGTTTAGATCCTGGACAAAACTTTTAATTTTTGTGAAATTTTCCCAACCTAGACCCCTAGCATGATGCGACGCGTGTCACTAGAAATTGACATCTGAGAATTTGGCATGTGGCGCGATGTGGCACAATCGCGGTGCCCCTTTGATTTTAAAGTTTGGCCTTGGCGCGATGTGATATGATCGTGTTGCCTTACTGAAATTGGACAATTATGAATTTGGATGATGGAGCGATACACTAATATCACGGAGTAATATTGGAAACTGACAACTGCCATTTTGTAATGCCCTAAGTCAGTACCCCGGACGCTACATGGTGCTCATAATCTCAAAGGACCAAAAGCAAACCCATAAATGGTACCTACTGCAATAACTGTGTAATAATACCATATAATTATAGAATTTAGGCAAAAACCTTGCTATAAGGTTCAAATATGAAATAATAACTGATTACGGTATCATAATACCAAAACTGAACATCAAGACTAAAATCGAAATAATTGTGTGAAAATACTCTAGTCTGAAAAAGCCTCTAAACTGTCTGAAATATGGAGTTGATGGGATAGGACCCCAACTAACTCCGGCTACTGAACTAAACTAAAATACTGCAATACTAGTCATGTCCTTGAACTTTGAGGACTCACCACTAACTCTGACTGCAAAAAATCTGAACTGCTAAGGGTGCTCGGGAGCCCGTTCATTTGAACCTATGATATAAGACATTATAGCGCAAGAGAAAAGTATGTATCAGTACTTTGAATGTACTGGTATGCTAAGTGAGGTAGGCTAAAATGCATGGGTTCATATGCATGAATAATGCTGATTGGATGACATGAATATAAATGAATAAAAATACATGCATGAATACGTATACTATAACTGAGATCATGATAATACTGAATATTGAGTTTGAATACTGAAACTGATTTACTGATAGCTAAATGACTGTATCTGACAGTCCTAATTCTGTGGAACTATACTAAGTTCCATACTGTACTGAAAAACTATATCTGATAGTCTTGAATCTGTTAAACTAAACTGAGTTCCATTCTAAGAATGAATCTGAAACTAAAACTGTGGGAGGTAATCATCTAACCAACATGCCCCTTTCTGAATAGATTGGGTTCAACCTGCAACCCCAGTTGGAAGGGTGCCAATACCGTTCCATGAGTAGAGACAAGCTGTGAGTTAACCCTCTCTGACAGAAAGCTCTTTCGCCAACCCTCACTGGCAGGATAACTCGAATGAGATATATCAACCCTCATAATATTTGGAAGAAAGATATCTAAACCTATGCTAGCTATGTAGTTCTATAATTCAGGGATTGCTACTAAGGGTCAAACCCTCTACTGGCAGAAATACCCCCTTCCCTGGGTTTGCTCGGTGCTGAATCCTACTCCCAACTAAATAGACACTGAACTGATTTATAGTCTGTACTAGGCTGGACTAAACTGGTATTGTTATTACTGTTTGAATAAACTGAATTGAGTTAAGCAGACTTCATAGACTGATGGAATAGTATTGAGTTTTGTTAGCTAACTGAGTTTACTGAGGTCTGAACTGAATACTGAACTAGACTGGACTAATACTGGACTTACTGAGTTTTCCTGAGTCCTGTAACTGACTGAGAGTACTAGGATCATGATGTGACTGAGGTTATTCTGTAATTGACACTGATTCTAGGCAAACGGCTAAATTGTCAGGTATTAAATACCCCCAGGACTTGATAGCATAAAAATAAAGCATCACATAATCTTGCTTAGCATAAACATGCACATTGGATACATAATGCATCTATAGAGACATCTTATCAAACAATTGCATGGTATAACTTGCAAATAAGCTAGAATGATATGATTTCTTTCCCTTATTAGTTCACATGAACAGTTCATCAAGCACTTGGTGAGCATAATATATGCACATAATTAGTGAGCATCAAGATTTACTTTAAAATTTGACAATTTAAAGGGGTTTAACATGGATTCATACGAATCTACACATATAGTAATCAATCCCACATAAAATGTATAATAATTCCTTAATAGAAAACTAACTCACATACTAATCATGAATACAATTTAATTCCAATCATGGAAATCATGAATTCAATCTACTTGAAATTTAAAAGAGATTCTTGGACTCCAAGGGTGGAAGGAACCCTTGGATGAACACTTCACACACCTTGGTTGCTAAATTCTTGAATATTAATGGTGGAATCTTGAGCCTTGAATTTGAAATTTAATCTCCTAGGTTTTTTTGTTCTTGAGAAATTTGTGAAAGAATGAATATATTTTGCTAAATGAGGGCTAATTTTTGTTTTATGGGGATTGAAGGACAAGGGAAAAAGACTTAATAAACCCTGAGGATGTGGCATTTTAATGACTGTAAACTTGAACCATCGACGCATAGATTGACATACCGCGTCATAAGCATCGACGTAATTGGCAACGCGCCACATCGAGTCCATATCGACTCACTGGAATTTGATGCTGAGAGCTAAGGAAAACATCTATCAACATGATAGTTGACACGACACATCAAGATCGCGTTGACTCACTAGTTTGGGACTCCAAAGGTTCCTCAACCGAAGTTTGAAAAATACAAAACGTATCCGGGAACACCTATAGACATTCCTGATCATGAAACAACCTAAAGATCGATACTTTAAGGTCATAAGGGTTGTGAAATTGGATTTTCAACTTTTGAAGGCTAAAATAACACTATGTATGAATATTTAGCTAAATTTTCTAAGTCTGGGACCCCTTGACAAACTTTAAAAGATTGAATTGAGCTTAGAATTTTGCGGAGTCTTACAATATCTCCCCCTTGGGAACATTCATTCTTGAATAAGACTGATTAAACTGAGAAAACTAAGATACTAGATTTTGATACTAAGCATGCACAATTGAAGCATGATTTCATGATTAAGATTACTGATATACTGAATTTTCAGACTGAACATACATATCTGATGGATGAGGACATAGCTGAACATGATTCATGAATGCATGACTGAGATTACTAATAAAATGAGTTTCTTATACTGAACATACATATCTGATGCATGAATACTTGACTAAAATGACACATAAAAATATGACTAAATATGCAATGGTAACTGATACCAAGTTTTTAATTGAAAATCTGAGCATGAAACTGAATAAGCTCAAGGAAAACTATTATCTTGAGATAAATCTGAGTTTACGGAGAAGAGTTGAGGATACTTGGTCCACATATATGCTTCTGCCTCCCAAGTAGCTCTCTAAACAGATTGATTTCACCAAAGAACTTTGACTAGAGGGACTTCTTTATTCCTCGGTCTGTGAATCTGATACTCAAGGATTTTGACTAGAATCTCTTCGTAAGAGAGGTTGTTCTAAACATCTATGCCCTCTATAGAGACTACGGCTTATAGGCAACCTATGAATTTCTTTAGCTAGGACACATGAAACACTGGAAGGACACAAGATAAATCTGAAGATAACTCAATCTCATAAGCTACCTTTTCAAAATAGCTGAGAATTTGGTAAGGACCGATATATCGGGAACTGAGCTTCCCCTTCTTGCCAAACTGCTTCACTTCTTTCATAGGAGAGATTTTCAAGTACATATAGTCACCAATCTTGAACTCGAGATCCTTTCTGCGCATATCTGCGTATGATTTCTATCGTCTCTGAGTTATCTTAAACCTTTCCCTGATCAACTGAACTTTCTCTAAGGCATCATATACCAAGTCAGGCCCTACCACTTCGGCCTCACCTACTTCAAACCAACTAATAGGAGATCTATACCTCCTCCCACAAAGCGCATCAAACAGAGCTATCTGAATACTGGAATGATTATTGTTATTATATGTGAACTCAATCAAAGAAAAGTGGTCATACCAACTACCCTTAAATTCTATCGCATACACTCGCAGCATATACTTTAAAGTATGAATGGTCCTTTCTGCTTGACCATCTGTCTGAGGATGAAAGGATGTACTAAAGTGAATCCTGGTACCAAGACCCCTTTGGAATGCTTTCTAGGAATAAGAGGTGAACTGGGTACCTCTATCTGAAATTATGGACTATGAAACACCGTGCAATCTGACTAACTCTTTGATATAGAGTTTGGCATAATCCTCGGCTGAGTAAGAGGTATGGACTGGTAGAAAATGAGCTGATTTAGTCATCCTATATACAATGACCCAAACTGAATCATGTTGATGATGAGTACGAGTCATACCCATTACAAAGTCCATGTTCACTTCTTCCTATTTCCAGGTGGGAATGCTGAACTACTGCATGGACCCACTAGGCTTCTGATGCTCAATCTTAACCTGCTGACATATCG
This sequence comes from Capsicum annuum, assembly GCF_002878395.1. Taxonomy (NCBI): domain Eukaryota; kingdom Viridiplantae; phylum Streptophyta; class Magnoliopsida; order Solanales; family Solanaceae; genus Capsicum; species Capsicum annuum. Next base: position 29,035,913 of record NC_061119.1, read on the forward strand.
AGCACTTAGCCATATACTTTGCAATATCTCTCTTTACCCCACTCCACCAATAGATCTCCTGCAAATCATAGTATATCTTAGTGGCCTCTGGATGAATAAAGTAGTGCAGACCATGCGCTTCTGCAAGAATTCCCTGCCTCAAGTCATCTATGTCTGGCACACATAGTCAACCCTGATAATGCAAAACACCATCTCCCCCTTGGGAGAAAACCTCTGCCTTCTGATCTCTGACTGATTCTTTAAACTTGACCAGACTGGGATCCCTATCCTACTTTTCCTTTACTTCAAAAACTAGAGATAATTCTAAACTACTCTGGACCCATACACTACTTTCTGCTGAATCTACTAAGAGGACACCTAGTCGGGCTAGCTTATGTACTTTCTGAGCTAACTTCTCCTTACTGTCCTCGACATAAGAAATAGTACCCGTAGACATTCTACTGAGTGTGTCGGCCACTATATTTGCCTTGCTCGGATGATACAGTACACGCATGTCATAGTTTTTCAACAACTCCAACCATCTTCTCTAATGGAGGTTTAGGTCTTTCTGAGAGAACACATACTGCAGGCTCTTGTGTTCATTGAACACACCAATGTGCACCCCATACAAGTAGTGACTCTAAATATTTAAGGCAAAAACTACTGCTGCTAATTCAAGATCACAAGTAAGATAGTTCTTTTCATAGGGCTTAAGCTTTCTAGAGGCATAGGCTATGGACCTTACCTCTATACATTAGGACATACCCCAAACAGACTCTGGAAGCATTATAATACACAACAAAGCCATCAGAACCATCTGGTAAGGTCAACACTGAAGCTGTAATGAGTTAAGTCATCAACTCCCGAAAACTCTTCTCACAAGAATCTGACCACTGGAATTTGACCTTCTTATGCGTCAATCGGGACATGGGCGATGCAATAGATGAAAATTCCTCAACTAACCATCGATAACTGCTGGCCAAACCCAAGAAACTCCTGATATCTGATGGAGAGATGGGCTGGGGCCAATTTCTCACTACTTCGGTCTTTCAGGGATCAACTCTAATGCCATCAATAAAAATAATATGGCCGAGAAAAGCTAATAACCTTAGCCAAAATTTGCACTTACTGAATTTAACGAATAACTGATGATTTCAGAGAGTCTACAGGACTATTCTGAGATGGTCTGCATGATCATGCTCACTGCAAAAGTAGACAAGAATGTCATCTATGAAGACTATAATGAACATGTCCATGTACTACTTGAACGCCCAGTTCATCAAGTCCTTGAAAGCTGCAGGGGCATTGGTAAGACCAAAGGACATGACTAAGAATTTAATGTGACCATACCAAGTTCTTAAAGCTATTTTTGGGATATCATATTCTCTAACTATGAGCTGATAATAGCCTGATATGAGGTCAATTTTGGAGAAATAACTGGCACCCTGAAGTTGGTCAAATAAGTCATCAATTCTGGGAAGTAGATACTAGTTCTTGACCATGACTCTATTCAGCTGACGGTAATCTATACACATCCTGAGAGAACTATCTTTCTTCCGCATAAATAAAACTGGTTCGCCCCATGCAGACACACTGGTCTGATAAATCCCTTAACTAGGAGATGTTTTAACTGCTCTTTTAATTCTCTGAGTTCTGCTAGATCCATTCTATATGGTGTAATAGATATGGGCTGAGTATCAGGAAGAAGATCGATTCCAAAATCAATTTTCCTTTTGGGAGGAACTCCGAAAAGATCTTTGGGAAACACATCTGGGAATTCACATGCTACTGACACTAAATCAAGAGTAGTGGTTCCTAAACTAGAGTCCTAGACTTGAATGACATGGTAGCCACATCCCATAGATATCATTTTTCTACCCCAAAGGTTAGAAACAAGCTGACCCTAAGTGCTAAAGTACTACCCCTCCACTGTAGGAAAGGCTCATTCGGAAACTGAAACTGGAAAATTCTATTTTTGTAGTTGACTAAGGCATAGCAGGAATGAAGCCAATCCATGCCGATAATGACATCAAAATCAGTCATCTCTAATTCGACAAAATCTGCTGAAGTGACTTTCTGAGATATCATAATTGGCAGTTCCTATATACCCTCTTGGCTATTATGGATTTACCCACTAGGGTAGAGACTGAGAAAGGCTCTTCTAGAATTTTGGGACTGACTCTAAAATCTACTGTTATATATGGAGTAACAAAGGACAACGAAGCTCCAGGATCTAGCAAAGCATAAACATGCAAATGGAAAACTTATAACGTACCGGTTACCATATCAGAAGAACTCTTCTGATCTTGTCAGGACTGAAGATCATAGAGTCTGTTTAGATATTGCCCACTGGTGGCACTAGAAGAGGCAACCTGCTGACTTGGGTGACCGGACTTAGTTGGGGGATGATTATGCTAACTCTGTAAACCCACCTGAGGACACTATCTGACCTCATGGCCTGGCTTACCACATCCAAAACACACTTCACTGCCCGGTCTGAAGATACCTTGGTGGTTTCCACCATACTTCTGACAAAGGGGATTGGTTTGCGCACTGCTAACACTGTCCTAGGGTTTAGGTCCTGATGCTCTATCTCTGCTGCCATCACTCAATTTCAACACAGAAGCACTGACTGAGAAAGAAGCTGAGACTGAAGATTTCAGGAAGAATTAAGAATGACTCCTCTTTGACCATACTGCTAGACACCCTTGACACAAACTTACTCATCTTAGATCTTCTATCTGCTACCACATGTGGGGCATATCTAGATAGCTGAGTAAACTTAAGAGAATACTCTTGTACTATCATATTTTACTATTTCAGATTAATGAACTCCAATACCTTCGCTTCCCTCAACTCTAGGGGGAAGAACTTATCCAAAACACAACTGCAAACTCCTCCCATTCTATGGGCCCTATATCTATGGCCCTCTCTGCCTTCCATTACTTGAACCATGTGTGTGAAAAATCCTATAACTGATATGCATCCAACTCGATGCTCTCAACAGCAATCACCCCTATAATATCAATTACTTTCAGCACCTAATCAAGAAATTCTTGAGGGCCCTCATCTGACTTAGACCCAATAAACGATGGAGGGTTTATTTGGGTGAAGTCCCAAATCTTAGAAGTAGCAGTATTGGCCACTAGGTTGGTCGGGAAAATAGCTACACATTCATTCTAGGCTACCATAGAATGAGCTAGGGTGGTGAAGGCTACTCTGAACTCAGCGTGAGAGACGTGTTAGTCTAGAGGACCTGGCTGGATGAGCTAGGGTTTTGACTGGTCTCCCGTTCTTCTTCCCTTAGTCCTTTTTGGAGGCTTATTCTGTAAATAAAAGAGAAAGGATTAGACTAAGAATTTAACTGGAGCTCATGCTCACTCACAATACATGAATACTGAAAGAAGGGAAATTTTTACTAAAACATCTTGTATCCTCCTGTCCATAAGTGTAGAGCGCAACACACCCATGCACAAGACTCCACTAAATACAGCTTTCAAACTATTTTAAGACTCTGTTGAACCTTAGGATCTGATACCAAGTTTGTAATGCCCCGAGTCTGTACCTCGAATGCTACATGATGCTCATAATCTCAAAGTAGCCTTGATACTTTAAGGTCATAAGGGTCATGAAATTGGATTTCCAACTTTTGAAGGCTAAAATAACACTAAGTATTGACACTTAGCTAAATTTTCTAATTCTGGGACCTCTTGAAAAACTTTAAAAGACTGAATTGAGTGTAGAATTTTGCGGGGTGTTACATATTTAGACATGCTCCGCGACGCGCTATTGGCCTGAATGACGATGTTTAACGACTGAAACTTAAAATAGCCATAACTTCTTCCTGGTTATCAGATTTTGGCAAATTTTATATCATTGGAAAGCTAATTCGATTTCCTACGCAATGGAAGGCTCTTAACTAAAAATACTGAGTATTTCAAAATTTTTATATTAGATAACTCATGGGCTGAGAGTTAATTTAGTCTAGGGAAATATGGGGTATTACAATATCTCACCTTGGGAATATTCATCCTCGAATTAGACTAATTAAGCCGAGAAACACTAAACGACTAAACTGACACACTGAACATGCATATCTAATGTATGGAATACTTGACTGAAGCTACTGATAAGCTGAATTTACATATTGAACATGCATATCTGATGCATAAGTACATGTTTGAATTGATTAATGAATACATGACTGAATATGCAACGATAATGGATACCAAGTTTATAATTATACCAAGTTTGAAATAAAATCTGAACATGGAACTGAGTAAAGCTAAGAAAGACTATTACCTTAGGTTGGATCTGAGTTTGTAGAGAAGAGGTGAGGATACTTGGTCTGCATATCTGCTTCTGCTTCCTATGTAGCTCTCTCAATGGATTAATTTCATCAAAGAACTTTTACTAAGGGAACTTTTTTGTTCCTCAGTCTATAAATCTGATGATCGAGGATCTAGACTGAACCTCTTCAAAACAAAGATCATTTTGAATACTTACGTCATTTAAGGGGACTATGACTGCTGGGTCACCAATGCATTTCTTAAGCAAGGAGACATGGAATACTGGATATACTGAATCTAGATCTGAAGCCAACTCGAGCTCATAAGCTACCTTGACGAAGTGTCTGAGAATTTTGTAAGGACCGACATATCGTGCACTGAGCTTTCGCTTCTTGTCGAACCTATTTACCCCCTTCATGAGAGGGATTTTAAACAACACAAAATACCCGATCTCAAATTTTAGATCCTTTCTTCTCACATCTGCATAGGATTTTTATCAGCCCTGAGCAGCTCTAAGTCTTTCTCTGATTAACTGAACCTTCTCTAAGGCATCAAATACTAAGCCAGGCCCTACTACTGCGGCCTCACCTAGTTCAAACCTACCAACAGGAGATCTACAACATCTATCATATATAGCCTCAAACGGAGCCATCTGAATACTAGAATGATAGTTGTTATTGTATTCAAATTCAATCAATGGCAAGTGGTCATCCAAACTACCCTTAAAATAGACTACACACACTCTTAGCATATCTTCTAGAGTCTGAATGGTCCTTTCTGCTTGACCATCTGTCTAGAGGTGAAAGGCTGTACTGAGATAAACTTAGGTACCAAGACCCTTTTAGAATGCTTTCCAGAAAAAAGAGGTAAACTAGGTACCTCTATCTGAGATAATAGATGCTGGGACTCTGTGTAACTTGACCAACTTTCTGATATAGAGTTTGGCGTAGTCCTCAACTGAATAAAAGGTATGAATTGGCAAGAAATAAGATGATTTGGTCATCCTGTCTATAATAACCCATATAGAGTTATGTTGATGACGAGTATAAGGCAAACCCATCACAAAGTGCACGTTCACTTCTTCCCATTTCCATATGGGAATACTAAACTCTTGCATGGACCCACTAGGCTTCTGATGTTCAATCTTAACTTGTTGACATGTAGAGCACTTAGCTACAAACTCTGCAATATCTCTCTTCATTCTACTCCACCAATAGATCTCCCGCAAGTCGCGGTATATCTTAGTGTCCTTTGGATTAATAGAGTAACGCACACCATGTGCTTCTACAAGAATTCATTGCCTCAAGTCGTCTACACCTGGTACACATAGCCAACCCAGACAACGCAGTACATTATCTCCCCCTTGGGAGAAAACCTTCACTTTCTAATCTCTGACCAATTTTTCAACTTAACTAGACTAGGATCTCTAACCTATTTTTCCTTCACCTAGGAAACTAGTGATGATTCGGAACTACTATGAACCTACACACTACCTTCTACTGAATCAACTAACTAGACACCTAGTTAAGTAAGCTGATGAACTTCCTAAGCTTATTTCTTCTTACTATCCCCCAATGTGAGCAACACTACCCATCGACAGTCCACTAAGAGCATTAGCTACTACATTGGCCTTGCCCGGATGATAAAGAACACTCATGTCATTGTCTTTCAATAACTCTAACCACCTTCACTGGCGGAGGTTTAGGTCTTTCTGAGAGAACACATACTGAAGAATTTTGTGATCTGTGAACACATCTACATGCACCCAATACAAGTAATACCTCCAAATCTTTAAGGCAAATACTACAGCTGCTAACTTTAGATCATGAGTCAGATAATTTTTCTCATGGGGATTAAGATGTCTAGAGGCATAGGCTATAACCTTACCCCTCTGTATGAGGACATAACCCACACCTACTCTGATGCATCAAAGTACACAACAAAACCATCTAAACCATCTGGCAAGGTAAGAACTGGGGCTGAGGTGAGTTAAATCTTAAACTCTTGAAAACTCTTCTCGCAAGAATCTGACCACTAAAACTTGACTTTCTTCTGAGTTAATCTGGACATAGGGGATGCAATAGCATAAAACCCTTTAACAAACTGATGGTAATAGCTAGCTAAACCCAAGAAACTCCTGATATTTGATGGAGAGATGGGTCTAGGCCATTTTCTCACCGTTTTGGTCTTTTGAGGATCAACCCTAATGCCATAACCAAAAACAATATGATCAAGGAATGCTACTGAACTTAGAAAAAATTTGCACTTACTAAATTTGGTGAATACCTAATGAGTTCTGAGAGTCTGAAGTATGATTTTGAGGTGATTTGCATGATTATTTTTGCTACGAGGATAGACAAGAATGTCATCGATGAAGACTATAACAAACATATCTAAGTACTACTTGAACACTCAGTTCATCAAGTCCATGAAATCCGTTGGGGCATTTGTAAGACCAAAGGACATGACTAGGAACTTGAAGTGACCATACCGGGTTTAGAAAGCTATTTTTGGAATATCACATTCTCTAACTCTGAGCTGATGATATCCTGATCTGAGGTCTATCTTAGAAAATTAACTAGCACCCTAAAGTTGGTCAAAAAAGTCGTTGATTCTGAGAAGTGAGTACTTATTCTTGACTATGACTTTGTTCAACTAACGATAGTCTATACACATTCTGAGAAAACTATCTTTCTTACATACAAATAGAATAGGTGCACTTCACGGGGTGACGCTGGGTTTGATGAATCCCTTATCTAAGAGATAGTTTAATTATTCTTTTAACTCTTTGAGTGTTGTTGGTGTCATTATGTATGGCAGAATAGATATGGATTGAGTATCTGGAAGAAGGTCTATTTTGAAGTCTATTTCCCTAACGTGTGGAACTCTAGAAAGATCTTCAGGAAACACATCTGAGAATTCATTCACTACTGGAACTAACTTAAGACTGGTAGTTTCTACATTAGAGTCCTTGACTCGCACAAGATGATAAACACACCCCTTGGATATCATTTTTCTCGCTCTAAGGTATGAAATTAACTGACCCTTAAGCGTTGTGGTACTACCCCTCTATTTAAGGACTGGTTCATTTAGAAACTGAAAATGAACGATTCTATTTCTACAGTCAACTAAGGCATAGCATGAATAAAGCCAATCCATGCAGAGAAAAACATTGAAATTTTTCATTTTTAATTTTATTAAGTCTACTGAAGTGGCTTTTTGAGATATCATAACTGGACAGTTCTTGTATACCCGTCGGGTTATGATAGTCTGATCCACTAGGGTAGATACTGAGAATGGTTCTGTTAGGACTTGTTATGCCTCTCCCTCTTTCTAATCTTAGAATCCTCTATCTTTTGAGTGTCGACCATAAGCCTAGATATGTCCATCTCCTTAATCAACATCATTGTTCTGCTCTCCTTAACCACACTATCTGACACCTCTAACACGAATTTGCTTATCTTATACCTACTGTCTGCCACTACATGGGGAGCGTACCTGGCGAACTGAGTAAACTTGAGAGAATACTCTTTCACACTTAAACTGCCTTGTCTAAGGTTGATGAACTCTAACACTTTGACCTCTATCAGCTCTAAGGGAAAGAATCTATCTAGGAAGACAGTAGACAACTCTTCCTACTCTATAGGCTCTGCATTTGTACCCCTGTCTACCTTTCACTACTTAAACCATGTCTGAGCTACATCCTGTAGTTGGTAATCAGCTAACTCAGTACTCTCACTAGAAGTCACTTCCATGATATCTGTGACTTTCTAAACCTGATCGAGAAACTTCTGTGGATCCTCTTCTGACTTACATCCTGAGAATAAAGGAGGAATTATTTGGGTGAAATCCTGAATCCTAGCTGCAGCAGTATTGGCCAGAACAGCAGCTGGTCATTCATATAGAGCTGCTACAAAATTAGCTAGAGAAGTGAATGCAGCTCTAAATTCTGCATGGGAGACATGCTCATCCAGGGGATCTGCCTTAATGGGTTAAGGTGTTGATTGATTTTCGGTTCTCCTTTCATTAACCTTTTTTGGGAGGCATGTTTTGAAAAAAAAATGCAAATTAGGCTGGGAGTTTAAATTGAGCTCATGCTCACTTGCACGACATGAATACTGAAAGAAGGAAAACTATTCCTAAAATATCTCATAGCTTCCTGTCCATAAGTGTGGCATGCAACTCACCCATGCACAAGACTCTACTAGATGTGGCTTTCAGACTTTCTAGGACATTGTTGAACCTTAAGCTCTGATCCAAGTTTGTAATGCCCCGAGTCTGTACCCCAGATGCTACATGATTCTTACGACCCCAAAGGACCCAAAGCTAACCCATGACTGATATCTGTTGTGAGCACTAAATAATATACTAAAATGAATATGGAATAAAAGGATGAGATGCCATAAGTTTCAAAACATCTGAAATACTGATAATGAATAATATCATCTAATTCTAAAATACTGTTTGAAAACTAGTCTGAGAAGCTACTAATCTGAACTTTCTGAAAGTGGAGTTGATGGGACAATCCCCCAACTAACTCTATTTACTAAAATACTAAGTCTACTGAAATAATAAAATAAAAAAATATCCTTGAATAATGAGGACTCACTGCTAAACCCTATTGTTGACTGAATCTGAATCTGTCTATGCATGGTCGGGAACCTGATTGTCCGAACCTATGATATAAGACATCATAGCGCAAAAGAAGAGTATACATCAGTAAGTGGAATGTACTGGTATGCTAGATGAGGTAAGGCTGAATGCAGGGGTTAATATGCATGAACAATAATTTATCTGAATGGTATAGAGTAACTGAACATGAGAGTACATAGATAACTAATACTACTAAAATATTTGGATATGCCATCTATGCATCTATATATATATATATATATATATATATATTGTAACTGAGCTTTTTTGAAGCTAAGTACTGAATTATGATAATCTAAGTTACTAATACTGATTGACTATATCTGACAATCCTGATTCTGTAGAACTAGACTGAGTTCTATTCTGAAGACTGAGACTAAAACTATGGGAGGTAATCATCTAACCGACATGCCCCAAATAAGAGAAGATAACTGAGTTGGGGTCCAATCTATAACTCCAATTGGAAGGGTGTCAGTACCGTGCCACGGTTAAAGAAAACTATTGTGGAGTCAGTCCTAACTAACTGGTGACCCCTGAGATCAGTCCTAAACTAGTGGGTGATCCCTTAGTATGTAAGTCTTATCTAACGGGTGAAATCTTATAACCTACGCTGGCTACGTAGTTCTGGAGCTTGGAGATTGCTTCTAGGGATCCCATTCCTAACTAACGGAATCCTACTCCCAACTGAAAGAAACTGAACTGATTATACTAAAATGGACTGGACTAATACTGAGTTTATTGAGTTTTCCTAAGTTCTGTAACTGGCTGAGTTCTACTGAGTTCTATGACTGACTGAGAGCACTACTGATTGTAACATAACTGATACTATTTTGTAATTGACACTAGCTCTAGGTAAACAGCTAAATTGTCGGGTATTAAATATCCCCAAGACTCGATAGCATGAAAAGTAAAGCATCACATGATCTTAAATAATAAAGCAACATTCACTTGTCCATAATCCATTCATAGAGACATTTTGCCAAACACTTGTAAGGCATAGCTTAAACATGCTTTGGGACCACAAAATGACACGTCATGATTCCACTATCTACTTCACATAGGCATTTTAGAAAGAATTTTGGGAGCATGGAATATTTCACATAATAATGGACAACACATGAACAACATAAATAACTACTCAATTTCAATTTTAAGAGTTTAGCATGCAATTCACATAATCTATCACATAACTATCTTAATTTCATGGAAACTAATAATTAAACATGAATTGAATCCTAATTTATAAAATGAATATGAATACATTCAATTTCAAGCATAGAAATCATAAATCATGAATCTTAAAGTTTTAAAATGGATTCTTGAACTCTATGGGTGAAAAGGGCCCATATATGAACATCTAACATACCTTAATTGAGAGCTTCTTAAGGTTCTTGGATGAATTTCTTGGGATTGATTCTTGAAACCTAGGGTTTGTTTCTTGAGAGAGAATGCTTTTAATTTGGGCAAAAATTGAGTAAGAATGACCTTTAAAACATTTCAGGGATTAAATCCCATACTTGGACGTGTTAAAATTATGGGAAAAAATTGTTTTAACCTTGGATGAAACTTTTAATTTTTGTGAAATCTTCCCGACCTGGACACCAAGCGCGACCGGAAATATTGCGTCGTGTCACTAGAAATTGACATCTCAGAATTTGGCATGTGGCGTGACGCGGCACAATCGCGGTGCCCCTTTGATTCTGAAGTTTGGCCTTGGCGCGACGCGCTATGACCGCTTTGCCTTACTGAAATTGGATAATTATGAATTTGGATGATGGTGCGATGCGCCAATATCATGGAATAACACTGGAAATTGACAATTGGCATTTAGACATGCTCCGCAATGCGCTATTGGCCTGAATGACAATGTTTAACGATTGAAACTTAAAATAGCCATAACTGCTTACCCGATTATCAGATTTTGGCATATTTTATATTGTTGGAAAGCTAATTCAATTTCCTACGCAATGGTAGGATCTCAACTGAAAAATACTAAGTATTTCAAAAATTTTATATTAGATAACTCATGAACTGAGAATTAATTTAGGATAGGGAAATACAGGGTATTACATTAAGACATCAACCTGTAAGTTGAGGGTTGATGAGGTGTTTTAACCTTCCAGATGAAGGTTCCACCATTCTCATTAGAGTACCTACCATTTGAGGGTATCTCTTCAGTTGTCTTTACCCTTGGCACGGTACTGGCACCCTTCCAATTGGGATTATAGATTGGACCCCAACTCAATTATTTTATCTTATTTGGGTCATGTCGATTAGATGATTACCTCCCACAATTTCAGTTTTAATTTTTAGGATAAAACTCAGTTCGGTTCTACAGAATCAGGATTATCAAATACAGTCAATAGTATAAGTAACTCAGTTATGAGAAATCTCAGATTATCAGTTACTCTATATCAGAACTCAGTACTTAGCTTCAAAAAATCTTATTTACAGTATATATATATATGCATAGTATTGCATGCTCAGTGTTTATAGTAGTTTAGATTATCCACGTACTCTCATGTTTAGTTTCTCCATATCATTCAGTCAGCTATTGTTCATGCATATGAACCCTTGCATTCAGTCTTACCTCATCTAACATACCAGTACATTCCACGTATTGACGCATACTCTTCCTTGCGCTATGATTTCTGATATCATAGGTTTAGACGCTCAGGTTCCTGATCGCGCATAAATAGATCAAGATTCAACCAGTAGTAGATTTAGTAGTGAGTCCTCATCTATCGAGGATATTATTTTATTTCATTATTATAGTAGACTCAGTATTTCATTAAAGGATGTTAGTTGGGGGATTTTTCTATCAATTCCACTTTCAGACAGTTTCATATTAGAGGCTTTTCAGACTAGATTTCAGACATCATTCAGTTTTACAGTTACTATTACAGTTGATATTGTTTATCAATATTTTAGATGTTTTGAACCTTATGGCATTTCAACCTATTTTCCACATTATTACAGTATCATATTTTAGTGCTCACAGTAGATATCAAACATGGGTTAGCTTATGGTCCTTCAGGGTCGTAAGCACCATGTAGCGCCTGGGGTACAGACTCGAGGCATTATAAATTAATGCACTGTTAATGATCTTATAGTGGCATTGATATTGATATATAATGCCCCATTGTACTCCTTTCACCTTTTGCCTTTATTATTTGATCCTCGATGGTAAGATCGGTCAAAGCATTTCTATTTTTATAATCATTTATTTTTTCCTTTCTCGTAATAAAGCTATGGTCAAGAGAGGAATCTTTATTTACTTTTGATCTAATCAAGTAGGGACTTTTTGGCATTTTGTATCAACACGGAGTAGTTTCTATTAGCTATAAAGTAAAAACACAACTTAAAAGTTGACATGCTATATTTTGTTAGTAATAAACAACACAATATGATTAGGCAGAAAGTAAACACATAAAATTATTTCTCATCTAATGCGAATTGATCCATGGGTTAGTGATGAATCAGAAATTCCAATGAACAAGATTTTGCTCATTGACTAGGATAAGTAGAATTTATAAGAAAGGTTCAACTCTTCTTCTTCTTGGTCTTATGCCTTCTTTCACAGAAGTGGGGTATAATAGAGTTTTTGAAGATATTACTTGGGCTGAAAGGCTACCTATGTATCCCACGAAAGAGAAATTAGGCCCTACACAGTTCAAATAATTGTAAATAGGATTGTTTTTATTTTACTTTATTCACTAACTTCATTACATTAGAAAAATTAATTACAAGGAGAACAAAAATTGTTATATTTAAAGCTTGATTTTGGATAGTGGAAAGTGCTTCAATTTTCCAATCCTTTTTATACTATATGGATTGTTCGACATGAACTTCAATTGAATCTTTCCAATTCTGATCAAGTTCTCCAAATCAAAATGGAAAGTGTGACACTTCTCAATAGCATGTCCTTTGGTTCCATTGTGATAATGTCAGATGTCATTATTTTTCCTTCATTTTGCAAACTCTTTCAATTCCTTTCTTTTGACTAAATGGAGAATTTTTTCTTTGACCAACTTGGAATAAATGTCCTTATAGCTATCCCTGTAATCTGTGAAATTCAAATGACAAATTGTGACACAACTAGTAATGAGTGCTTCTGGTTCAACCTTGTCATATGCCAACATGGTATGCAGTCAATACAAGTGAGAAATTTTTCTGGTATTAATCAGGTCATATACTTTTCTCTTTAGCACACTACATTCATCTGTGATATGTCTTTTCTGAAAAAAAAATGGTAGGCACATATCTTATGCTCATCTTTGGATCACGTTGAGGACCTTGAGTCTTGATTAGGTGCAAAGTTTCCATAGCCTGCAACATTTGATAAATCTCTGAGGCTTTGACAATTTTTGGTTCTCTTAAGTACCTTCTTGCATTTTCTTTAAGTGTGATTTGTTCATCTCTTTCCCTAAACCTTAAAGGCAAAAATGTCTTTTCTCCATCTTCTGACCATTATTTCATTTCATTCATGAGTTCTTCGAGGTTCATTGATATTCCTTCTTAAATGAGGCTGTCGGTTTCTTATTTTTTAAATTTTTTTCTCCTATAATCTTTCCCTTCATCTCAATGGCTACTTCAAATCCCATGACAAGTTGTTTGATCTCTCTATCAAGGTCTCATTTTAGTATTTCCTTCCTCTTTCCCAACATTAGATCGAACATAGTAATTTTTCTTTGGTTAGGATGGGTTATTCCTCCAATTCCCAATTCTTTGCTAGGGCGACATCATCTTCTTGTTCAATCAATAGATTGACTTTGGTAATCTTTCTTTTGGACACAACAATCTTCTTAGCCACTTTCTTATTTTTCACCTTTTGCGCATCCTCTATTTGTTCTAACTCCACTAATCGCCTCTTGACTTAAACAACTCTCCTATTTCTCTTTTTGGTGCTTACTATAATGGCTTTTTTTCAGTTCTTAGTCAACCTTCCTGAAATGGTAGGAATAACTTTAAGAAATTTTTTAAGAATGATTGCAGACTTTTCTGAGAGATATGGAGTATGTTTGGTTGGACTTTTATATAGTGGGTGTATATTACTACCTTAAGTTGCTCTATAAAAAGTTGGATTGGATCAATTTGCCTTTAATCCAAATCAACATAACACGTATAAACACATATAATTGTTATATCACACAAGTATATCGTAATAAACGTACATCCTAATTGTGGACCCTTTTGAGCCAAGGATTGACCTACCGAATTTGAAAGAAGTATATACCTTTTAAAACAAATCCATTATTTCCAAAAATTATTTATATAAATATCTAAAAGGGCATAAATGCTTACAAAGTAGCAAATGAGGGATACAATAGTTGAAAAAAAGGAAAATAAAATGCAGGAAAAACAGTCCCATGCAGGGTATAAAAAAATAAGAAATCACTAGTATCCCGATGATCTCTAGTCGGTAATTACCTTCTTAGTTTTGTCCACCTCATGTCATATGTTATATTAGTTGGTGATCCACTATTTTATACATAATTATAACTTTCATATCGATTAGGAAAGGCAAATATCCTATATGTATTATGAGAACTCATATACTTTCCTCAACCCTTGGTGTAATTATCTGGCTTGATCAGTATCTTGAATCTCTTACAGGGATTGTTTGATCCATACCTACACAAAAGCAAACAAGATGAGTCTTACCCCCCTCCAAATAATAATGGATTAAATTAATCGGTACATACTTTCTTCAACACACAAATATGATTCATCTTTGATTGAGTCGTGGTCAATAGACACAAGGTAAGTTTTTCTAATGGGTCCAATACCCCCTCAGGTATTGGATCGTCCTAGGCTCATGCCTAAAAAAGGTTTTGGTTTAGTTCTATCCTAGGTATCTAGAGTGGGCTTTGACCAGATTATCAAGTATACAACTTGCATTTGAAAATAAAGACAGTCATCAAATGCCTAGCGTACCGATAAACTGTCATATTTCCAACACTTTTATTTGAAATTGATCAATAAGGGCTGCAACAATTGCGAAATCCAATATTGTTTATATATCAAATGAAGAAGTATACCATAAATACAATAATAGATATAATTGCAACATAATATCAAACTACTACATTTAATCAAGTAAAGTCAAATAAATCAGTTAGATAGTCTAAAATTTTGTTAGAATCTTAATAAACTCCCCAGCAGAGTCAATGTTTTTGTTTCATCCCTTTTTGTTTTGAAAGGCTGAAAAATATAATTTTTGATTTTAAAACTAATTCAAAATATTAAAGAAAAATTTGAATTAACATAAGAAAATATAGAGCCGTCACTTGATTTTTCCGAGAAGATATCAAGAAAAAATATAAAATTATTTCAAAAACTTAAATAAACCTTTGAAATAGAGAAACTGAGTAAGGATTCAGGTAACACCTTGAGAAGGTTTTTAAGACACTCAAAAGCGTCTGTTAGAAACAGTTGACCAAAAGACAAATTGACTGATTTGACTAATTTTGAAAACATGACAAATTTTGTAACATCTTGAAATCCATTTGCAAAACAAAAATAAAATAAAAATGATAAATCCGAGGGGATTTATTTTTGATTAACCAAATTAAGAGTTAATATACATAAATATTCAAATATGAATTACAAGTAGATAAATAAATAAATAAATAAATAAATAAATAAATACAAGAAAAAATTGAGAATAACGGGGTTTGAACCCGTTTGGACCTGCCCGATTTTAGTCCTCAATTTTATAAGTTTTTTAGCCCATTTTATTTTCTTCTTCGTCTTTGATCCTGTATATTAGCTTCTAAGTGCAGCATTTAGCTACACATTTTCTTTAATTTTGAGCTCGTTTTGGTTCTTCAGGCTTGATTTGGTGCGATGTGGGCCTCCTTGGCCCGTTAGATATGCAAGGGGAGGAGTCCAAATAGGACTCGAATATCACACGTGACAAAGAGAAAGAAAAAGAAATTAACAATTATCCAAGTTAATAAAACATGATGAAATCTGTAACAACACAGACAAATCTTGACAAACAAAATAATTTAATCAACTAGACAAATCTTGACAAACAAAATAATATAATCAACTAAACTTATAAGGAAAGGATAAATCAAGTAAGAGGTGAGGACAAGGAAACCAGATAAACGATAACACTACAAGGCAGATCATTTTTTAATGAGAATAAACTTGAATGTCAGTTACATAATCTGCAAAAGAAGGCACATATCATCAGGGAACATACATTGCATTTCCAAAATAGTATTCAGTACTATTGCTAGGTTTTAACACATATTTGAGTCTGTAATTAAACTAAATCAAACTTGGCCGAAATCAAACTTATTCATCTATTTTACATTAATCACAAAGGGGCATTTTGAAAGAAAATAAAAAAATCCAGGCAGATTTGAAAAGATTGGCATTAAAGACTGACCTTCACCAAGATATTTTCGCAAATAAAAACAAGGTCTGCCTGTGAAACCTCATTACTTTGAAAACAAATTCATGACCCTTTTGAAACATGACATAGTGACCTTACTATTGGACATGTATCTATTATTTCTTAGACATTGCGAGCCAAATAAACTCAAGACATAGTCCAACTAGCACACTACATGCTAAAACGGTAGCCAAGATATTACAACAGGCAATATCAAGCTAGAAAGAAAATAGTGGATCGAAGACTAGACAACATTAAGCTAAAACAATGAACTAAAAATTGAAGAAAAAGACATTCGACTAAAATCAACAAATTAAAATACTTGTTTTGGAACATACACGACTACCTGTTCCACTGATGTGTAATACTGATAGGAGTAGGCATTCAACTAGTTAGGAGCATATTGTTGAGTCAGATGTATAAGTTGTTAGAGGTTGTTAGACAATGATTAGTGAGTGGAAATGAGCTGTCAAATAGAGTGTTCTAGAAGAAAGGTAGTTATTAGATATTTTGTTGCCTATATAAGGCACAACAATCTGATTGTAACAAACAAGTTTTGAAGCAGTTATAATTTTAATTCTTCTCCTCTTCTTAGCTCCATCAATGGAGTCTTAGAAAAGTATTTTCATATGGTATCAAAGCAACGAGCTCCACACTAAGTGTGTGTTTTCGATCGTATTTCACTAAGTTTTCTGCATTTTTTGAATCTCTGCCTTCAACTCCTTTTTTGCAATTTCGATCTATACTACAGTTGCATTCTATCAATCATGGAACCTAAAATTAATCAAAGTGATCCATTTTTCAGTGGTGCATCTGAGAGCTCCAGTGCTGTACTTGTTTCAATCAAGCTAACTGGTTCAGAAAATTATAGTTTATGGAGTCGATCGATACGTATTGCTCTCTTAGGGAAGAGGAAGTTTGGATTTATCACTGGTGCCTACAGTAAGGAATCATATAGAGAGGAACTTCATGAGCAGTGGGAAACATATAATACGATTATGCTTTCCTGGATAATGAATACTGTGAGTGAAAGTCTGTTATCTGGCATTGTTTATGCCACAAATAATTGTGTAGTTTGGGAGGATTTGAAGGAGAGGTATGACAAGGTGAATCGTATGCGTACATACTAGTTGCATAGCAAAATTAATATGCCTCAAGGTAATGATTCAATCTCAGCCTATTTTACCAAATTGAAGAGTTTATGGAGTGAGTATGATGTACTGGTGCCAAATCCTAGTTGTGCTTGCCCTACATCTAGAGAATACTCAGATCATATATGTCAACTTAGACTTTTACAGTTTTTAAGTAGCCTGAATGAGTCCTATGACCAAGCTAGAAGACAGATATTACTCAAAGGAGTGACTCCTACTCTCGATCAAGCTTATGCTATGCTCATAGAGGATGAAATCCAACATTCAGCATGTATGATGACTTTGAATGATAGATCAGAACCACTTGCTATGCAAGTGAATCAAAATTATAGTTTTGGACAAAAAAACTCTAACTATAGAGGCAGAAAATGTGATTATTGCCATCTATTAGGTCATACCAAGGAAACTTGCTATAAGTTGGTAGTGTATCCAAATGAATGGAAGAACAGGAAGAAACAAGGCTACAACTCTAATTTTAGATTATAGTATACTGGCTGTAATAACCTATCCACAAACAATGGTGGTAACAACTTTGTAAACACTGGTCACAGGTCTATTTCTCAGGCTTCAACTATGGTAGCTGGTCAAGTTGATGCTGATAGTTCTAGTCATGAAGTGACTCACATACCAAAGGCCAAACCTCACATATTCACTGAGGAAGAATACACTCAGATTATGACTATGTTGAACAAAGACACAACAGATATAAAATAAGTTTATACGGTAGGTATTACTACTTGTTTCTTGTCCAAAGCATGTTCTGAAAGTTGGATTGTAGACTCAGGTGCTACATATTATGTGTCTGCACATAGACACTTGTTCAAAGGAGGTACCAGATTAGACTCCAAGCATGTGTATAAGTTGCATCTTTTAATAGGTGATAAAGTGACAATCTCACACATTGGAGAAGCTCACATTTTTGCAGATGATGTGATCAAAGATATTCTACATGTTCCAGACTCAAACTCAATTTATTGTTTGTTGCCAAGGTAATCAAGGAACTTTCATGTTTTGTTTATTTTTATCCTAATTTTTGTATCTTTCAGGACCTCTTCAATGGCAAGGTGAAGGAGATTGGTAGGCAAGAGGGTGGAATATATGTTCTTAAAGGTAATGGTTGGACAAGAGTTGCTAATCAGTCAAGATCAGAAGCCAGCAAATTTATTGCAGAAGTCTCCACTTCCAGTTGCATCTTATGGCACCAAAGACTTGGACACCCTACTGCTCAGGTTCTCAAGTGTTTAGACATTATTAAGAATCCTAGTGATGCAAACATGTTGAATAAATGTTTTGTATGTCCACTAGCTAAACAGATAAGATTGTCATTCCCTTTAAGTACTACTAGATGCTCTGCATGTTTTGAACTTGTACACATGGATTTGTGGGGTCCATATAAAACTTCTACTTTTGACAACAAGTATTACTTCTTGACTATGGTAGATGACCATAGTAGATACACTTGGGTGCACCTGTTGTAGTTAAAGTCTGAGGTCATAGTGGCCATTAAGACATTTGTTTCCATGATTAAAACTCAGTTTGGCATAATGGTAAAAACTATTAGATCTGATAATGGCACTGAATTTATCAACTCTCAATGTAAGACATTGTTCCAATCCCTGGGCATACTACATCAGACTAGCTGTCCTCACACTTCTCAACAGAATGAAGTTGTGGAGAGGAAGCACAGACACATATTAAACATAGCTAGAGCCCTCAAGTTTCAGTCTCACTTACCCATTAAGTATTGGGGACTATGTGTAAAGGATGCAGTATATATAATGAATAGGTTACCATCTTCAATTCTAAGTGGTAAGAGCCTATTTCAGTTGATGTTTTCTAAGGATCCCAAGTTGTCACATCTCAGGGTATTTGGATGTTTGTGCTATATCACTATCCTTCCAAGAGGTGATAAGTTCATAGAAAGGGCCAAACCTGCAGTCTTGGTGGGATATTTAGAATCTCAGAAGGGGTATTTACTACTGGATATCACCTCAAAGAAACTATTAGTTAGTAGAGATATTGTGTTTCATGAAGATACATTTCCTTTTGCTTCCTCACCAGCACAAAATACACAAGCTTCCTCATCTGGAGAAAATATTACTGACTTCTTAATTCCTATATATGAAGAAAAATTTCATGAAACAAATACTAACAGTGTTACTGAAGGAGCTCAAAGTGAGGAGGATGGCATTTCTGATGCTGAAGTTCCTGGTGCAGCTTCACCTGGCACCACTCATGAAGAAACATGTCGAGATAACTATTCCCTGCCTCAACCCTTTTTCAGTAGACCTACGCAAATAATCAAACCACTAGTGTAGATGCATAATTATGTTGATACTTCTCAAAATTAGAGATGCAAACATCTATTAGCAAACAGCTTGTCTTATAAAAATCTGAGTCCTACTTATCAGTGCTATTTATCCAAATTCTCCACTTTAACTGAGCCTCAGCACTATAAACAGGCTGTAACAGATGAAAGGTGAGTGGAAGCTATGAAATCAGAGGTTCAATCCTTAGAATCTAACAACACATGGGTCATTGTTGATCTACCTAAAGGGAAGAATACTGTTGGTTCTAAGTGGATATACAAAATCAAATATCTTGCAAATGGTAAAGTGGAGAGGTTCAAAGCAAGGTTAGTGGCCAAAGGATATAGCCAGCAAGAAGAGTTGGACTATCATGAAACCTTCTCACCAGTGGCTAAGATGGTTACAGTCAGATGTATGATTGCACTAGCTGCATCTAAAGGTTGGAATCTTCATCAAATGGATGTGGATAATGCATTCCTCCAAGGGGATCTTGAGGAGAAAGTTTACATGGAAATACCTAAAGGATTTAGAAGACAGGGGGAGCATAAGGTATGTAAGTTGATCAAATCCTTGTATGGTCTTAAGCAAGCCTCCAGGTAGTGGAATCTTAAGCTTACTCATGCCTTACTTGATGTTGGTTTTACCCAAAGTGCACATGATTATTCCCTATTCACCCTGCATCAAGGTAATGATACTGTTATAGTTCTTGTTTATGTTGATGATTTACTAATCACTGGAAGCAGTGCCTCCTTAATCAATGCTACCAATATCAAGTTGCATCTACAGTTTAAGATGAAAGACTTGGGGTATCTCAAGTATTTTTTGGGTGTTAAAGTTTTAAGATCAACATCAAGGATCATTCTGAACCAAAGGAAGTATATTCTAGAGTTGATTAATGAAACAGTTCTTAGTGGTGCTAAGACTGCTATTACTCTCTTAGAGTCTAATTCCAGGCTCACCTCTATTGAGTATGATCAAACAACAGGTGCACAAGGTGATGAACTGTTGTCATATATTTCCTCTTACCAAAGGCTTGTTAGGAAGCTTATGTATGCCACTATTACAAGGCTAGACATTAACTTTGTTGTCCAGACTCTCAGCCAATTCATGCAACATCCCAAGAAATCTCACTGGGAAGCAGCTACTAGGGTAGTCAGGTACCTAAAAAATTCTGTTGGCCAAGGTGTTTGGTTAAAGGCTGAACTTGCTAATACTTTGACTTGCTAGTGTGACTCTGATTGGGCTGCCTGTCCAAACACCAGAAGATCAGTTACTAGTTATGCTATTCACCTTGGTAAATCACTCATATCATGAAAGTCCAAGAAGCAACACACTTTTTCTAAGAGTTCTACTGAAGCTGAGTACAGAAGCATGGCTTTAGCAGTTCCATAACTCACTTGGCTGGTTGGATTGTTTTAGGAACTTAAGGTCCCTATCAACCTCCCCATTTCAGTTTATAGTGATAGTAATTCAGCCATTCAACTGGCCAACAACCCTGCATTCGATGAGAGAACCAAACACATTGAGATTGACTGTTATTTCATTAGGGACAAAATCAAGGATGGATTGATTAAGGCCCTATATGTTCACTCTACAGATCAACTTGATGATCTGCTTACCAAGGGCCTAAGTCTTGGTCAATATGCCCACTTACTAAGCAAGCTTGGTGTGCTGAATGTTATGCACCCTGCAACTTGAGGGGGAGTATTTTAGAACATACACGACTACCTGTTCCACTGATGTGTAATACTGATAGGAGTAGGCATTCAACTAGTTAGGAGCATATTGCTGAGTCAGCTGTATAAGTTGTTAGAGGTTGTTAGATAATGATTAGTGAGTGACAATGAGCTATCAAATAGAGAGTGGCACAATAATCTGATTGTAACAAACAAGTTTTGAAGCAGTTATAATTTTGATTCTTCTCCTCTACTTAGCTCCATCAATGGAGTCTTAGCAAAGTATTTTCACAATACTATTCCATCTTTGAAAAATCTAAGAACAAGTAAAAATCAAGTCGAGACAATTGATATTAACGAAAAAGCTAGAATTTAGAAATGTGAAAACTAAAATAATGGACTAAAGAACATCAAGTCAACACATCAACCATAACGTTCATAGCAAAATCAATAGACTTTTAAAGCCTTTTACAAAACATAATCCCACCACTACAACACTACAAAATGAAAATCAAAAAAATTTACAACTATTGCTATGAAAGAGAAAATCGCCATGAAGAAGAAAACCAGAGAGGAAAATGAAAGTTTACCTTTCTTGGAGCAGCAAAACGATACTTTAATGATCATCGGAATCCTTACCACCAGCGAAAAAAGGCACTTTTCTTAGCCCAGAAATTCAAGATTGAAATGAGTCTTAGAGAATACTTAGTGCTGAAATTCTTCTTCGATAGCAAAATTTTACACTTTTCGGGGTTCCTGCTGTTCAACTTCTCTAACCCCTTAAAACAGTAGAGCAAGAGGATTTATATAGGTGTGAATTTAGGTAGATTTGGGGTTGGTTTAGCAATGTGGGATAAGATAAATTCCTCAAGAACTTACAAATAAGGATTGAAATGTAGTCTTAATACTAATGCCAGTGATTTAGTGTAAATTTTGAAGGAAAAATTAGAGAAAGATGGAGATATTTCCATGTAGACTTTTCCAGAACCTTCGTGGTACGAAGACCGTGCCTAGCACGCGTAGAGGTAAAATTAGTAAGAAGGGCCTGAGACAATAATGTTTCTTGATTTGGTATGTCATTTTGTTGGTGAAGGAGAAGGGTTCAGGGTTATTTTGTTATTGATATTGCTGGTGTCATTTGTTGTTGTATGGGTTTTAGAAGGGTTTTTAATTGGTGGGATAGTTCGGATTAGCTCTTGGGCTAGGTCGGGTATCGCTAGAGTTTTGTTAAGTGGGCTGATGAGCCTGAAATTAGAGCGGGTCAATAGTTGGGCTGGTGGGTTGCTGATCCAATTTTAAAATAGAAAAGGGATGTTGTTATGGGTAAATGTAAAAAGTTTTGGGTTATTTAAAAGATAATTCAAATTCAATGGTCATTTAGTCAATTTTTGTTTAAATTTGGCTAAATTAAAAATCAATCGGTCAATTGAATTACAATTGTGGCCCAATTGATTTTAATTATGGTCAAATTCAATGAATCGACTAAATTGAATCAAAATTCAGAACAAATTATAAATCGATTTAATTTGGAATATCTTGATTTAACAAAATCAAACAAATATTTTTCTAAATAAATTATTTTAGAAAAAATTACATATAAATCAAAGATCATCCTATTTTAACTGATTTTCAAGATAGGTCTTGATTGATACTAAAATAATTATTTAAGTAATAAAATTATACGATCTCGTATATACAAATACGAAAATATATAATCCCTACTTAAAATGAAAAAATTACCTAGATAAATATTTTGAATTTTTTTTATCTAAATAAAATTAATGTTGTAATTTTATTTAAAAATGAAGAACCTCATAATTAAACTTCGTCGCGGAGGGTAAAAATTAGATATCAACACTAGTGATACATCGATTTACCTTAATTGAAAATTACAATGCAATAGGATCTTCCAACTCAATGAGTTAACCAAACATAAGAAAACCACCCATGTCACTGCTCAATTTGAAGGGCATGCTTCTACTTGGTGGAAAACCAAAAGGATGTAACGAGAAAAAATGGTAATCCCAACCTTTCAAATTGGGATGAATTAAGAGCACTTATGAGGGAGAAGTATGTGATGAAAAGGTACAAACAGGAACAACTCACCAAGCTATATAACTTGAGACAAGGGGGTAGTGGTGTGGAAGACTAATATGGAAAAATCCAAAACTTGATCCTTTGACTTGAGATTGTTGAACCACCAAACCATTATATGGCTCGGTTCAAAGGTGGATTGGATTATGACATTTTTTCTCAACTAGTTGTACATAAGTTTAAATAAATAGAAGACCTTGTTGAAGTGGCCATTGAGGTTAAGAGGAATAACAATGCAAAGAAGTCCTTTAATAAAGGTACATTTTCTAGTTCATCCGAATAGAACAAGAACAAAGATTTCAACAATTCCTATGAGAAAAAGCCCGTTGAGAAGGTTATCCCAACAAAGGTTCTGCTTGGGAGAAGACAAGCATCCAAATATCCTTGCAGAACAGAATCTTCAAGAAATAATTACAGATGTTCAAAATGCAAAAGGACCGGGCATAATAGATCAAATTGTCACTATACTCCTATCCTTCATCCATATGCAAGAAGATACAGAAAGAAAAATAATTAAACATGATTAGTTTTACTTTTTATATGAGAAGTTGGATCAAAATAACAGTTATAATTGGATTTTTTATCCCTATTTTAGTTAGTAACAAGAACTTTTGGCTTTCAATCACGAATGTCTTCTTATTTATATGAAGTTTTAACTTGTGGTGAAGTATTTAACTCAATACCTTCTTATTGATTGTTTATAAAAATTACTTAGCATGTTAAATTTTCTTAGATATTGATGTGTAAAAATATATCATATTAACAGGATTCGGGGAAAGACTACACCCCCAAGAGATGTGATATGAATAATTCCATGGGATACACTTTAAAATTTGCCTTGAAGGCAAGATGCAGAACAAGTTATGCCCCATGGGAAAAAGTTGACACTATCTTATTCTGCAATGATTTGGCAGATGATCTACAACACTTGCCCTTGAGGCAAGACTTAAGCCCCAAATAAACAAGTTATTCCCTATGGGTAAGATTTGACGCTAACTTAGCATGTAATAACTTGGCAGATGATCTTCTGCTCATGCCCTAGAGGCAAAACTTAATAGAACAAACTAACAAGTTATGTCCCATGGCCAAGCATTGATACTAGATTAGTGTGTGATGATTTGGTGGATAATTTATAAGTCTTACCTAAGAGGCAAGATTTTTAGACCCCAAAGGAACAAGTTATGCCTCATGGGCAAGAGTTGACACTAGCTTATTCTGCAATAATTCGACAAATGATCTACAACACTTGCTCTAGAGGATAGACTTAGACATCAAAAACTACAAAAAGAAAAGCACGGGGGAGTATTCAATTATGAGTAGAAAATAAGATGATACCAATCAACAAAACCAAGCATCTAACCAAATAAATAAAAGTGGAGAACCAACTGCTGAGAGGAGGAAATGACCCTTGGATTATAAGGTCTAAACAGTTTCTTATTTTATGTCATTTAATCGAGGACAAATATGATTGAAAAGTTCACAATGATCAAAATACTCATATAGCAGTCACCCATAATTAATGATAAGATAGTCCCCATAGGAACAAGTTATACCTCATGGGCATGAAATGGCCCTGCCATATTGTTTACTAATTTATAAGATACTCAATAACTCTTGCCTCAGGGGCAAGACTTGCCACAAGAAAAGGCAAAAAATATTCTTCGATAATAAAACATAAATATACAAAGATTCCAACAAATAAATCAGTAGCGATTCTACATTGTATATTTCACGTTATCGCATAAAAAAATAGCCAATTCAATTTGAAAAGACCGTTTAAACTTTACATGATCACATAAAAATAGCTAAAAATCCTTCATGTTCAATGAGTTTCAATAACTACAAAACTAAAAATAGCTAAAAATTCTTCATGTGTAGTGAGTTTCAATAACTACAAAACTAAATTACTACTCCTGATGCGTCCTCTTCCTCTTTTCCTTTCCAAATAATCTGCCAACTTTTTCTGTAGTATTGTCTTTTATACCAGCTTCTAGTTTTCTCTTTCCATAATCCTTACAACAAATCTCCATACCTTATGCAAACATGACCAATGTCAATCTCTTTAGGAATATCTCTACCATGAATGACATATTCAGCAAATGCACAAACAAATGCTCCACAATCACTGTGATACAAAAGAAATATATTATGTGAATATATGGAAAATAATTAAAAAAAAAGTGAAATGAACATTTAAAAATGAATACAATGAGATACCATTGAGTTTGTTGTGGCAGCTCATCAACCATTTTTATCGGCAAAGTGTCATTTTCAGATTAGGCAATGCCCTTCTCAAGATAGAAATTGACCTTTTTTGAAAAATACGGTATCAATGTTTGGTAAGATAACATCACCTTTTGAACAACTTTATCATCGCGCCTGGTATGGTTGGAGTCGTATACATATATGCACTAATCAGTAAAGTCAAAAACTCCCAAAATCCAGTGTCCAAGTTCAGATTTTTCTCGTGAAAAATAAACTGAAAATAATACATAGTCAACCTTTTTCCACGGTACGTTTGCATCACAATAGAATCCTCTGATATACTCCTCAACCTAATGTTTCTCGGGGATGGCAGAAAAATCTTTTTCATTTCCACAAAATTGTGATAAAGAGCATCAATCTTGTTTCTAAATACAAAATCAGTTGTAGTAAACTTCACAATAATATTAGGTTCAAATTTTGCCTTCTTCCTCATGTAGTAGAATATTGTGTCCAAATGCTTTGACAAAGTAAAAAGAACACTGAATAAGAGCATTACAACACATTCATTACATAAAGAAGTAACCAACGTAAGATGATCGCCAACAGTGGAATATAGTTGGCGAAGCACTCGGGCATGTTATGATACAACTCAAACTTACTCCAAGAATTGAATATAAAGAAAATTTTACAGCTTTATACCAAAGTTACAAAGTAGCAGCTAGATATTTAACCAATCAACTACTGAAAAAACATCATTCAAACGGGTGAAGGCCGAATTTTCATCATCTTCAGTATATACACAACAAAGAGAATTTTCAAGAAATACAGTAGCTAATCTATACACCACTACTACTATGAACAATTAATATTATTTTACAACTACCGATACAAATTCAATGTGGGTCTACAAGAGAGATCTGAAGAAGATGTTTATGTAGCAATCTTATGCCTATCTTGAGAAGTAGAGAAGTTGTTCACAAAGATCTTTGGCACAAGCAAAGCAACTGCCTATTTCTCTTGATTTAATTTGATTTGATATTTTATTTTATATTAGTGTGACAAGAGTTAAACACTGTTGATGCTCCAAATATTAATCCAAAATTAAAGGTCCAAGAATAATTGCACCAATGATATCATAACTTATACATAACTAAATATGATTACTGCTACCACTTAAATAGAGTTCAGCACTAGTGAAAATACTACTAATGATGATGATAACACAATATACTAGACGTAGCAAGGAATCTAACTGAGAGAAGATAAGGTGAGGTCCAAAATCACGACTACTATGTATTTGATTTTATTTGATTTAATACTACTAATAATATAATACTAATAGATAATGAAAAGAATAAGTGACAAGACTAGTAGTGAGGAAAGAAAGTGAGCAAGTAGCTACTACCAGTGCAAGTGGCAATACTAGTGGGATCATTGTAAGCATATGAGTAAGCTTTAGGACAAGTAGTCTTGAATATCCTTAAGTAAGCTGTTGGCTTGCAAATATAGATTATATACTAGAAGAAAAGAAGGAACAAAACAAAGGACAAGTCAAAAGTACATTACAAATATAGATAAGGATAGCAAGTGATAATACCGTGTCATTCCAAGGTCGACCACAGGTTGCAAGTGAATAAAACCACTCCTTTGAATCCACAGCACAAGATCCAAACATTAAATATTCGGACAACACATCTTTTCCTTTAATGTATATATTTTTGGCACTTAAAATACATGAAAAAAGAATACAATCAGAATATATGAGTTACAATAAGTACAAAATGAAAAAAATGAAAAGCTTTAATTAAAAACTGAACTACCAAAAGCAACTGCGATGGGATAACAAATCAAAAAAATAATCTGCATTTCAACAACAACAAAAGATCCAGTGTAATCCCAAAAGTGCAAAAATAAAAAAAAAATGCATTTCATCAAAAGCAATCGAACAATCATCTAAGAGGCAAAATAAAGATATCCACATTGCAAAGGCCTATTACAAGACCTCCAACTTGACACAATAGAAAGTACATAGTACTAGAAGAAATTATCAAAGATCTCAAATCTAGTAGCGCAAAACTTTTTTGGTTCAATTGGCGATAAGGTATTACAAGATGGAAAACCGCACCCTTACCAACAAGGTGAAAGTTTTGCCAACCAACCAACTGAGCTGCTAGGTTTCCTGCTAGCACAAAATTCAGGTAACCAACTAAGCTACTGAGATTTTCTAATAGCACAAAATTCAAATAGTCAATCAACCGAGCTACTAAGATTTCTAGTAACATAAAACTTTTAATTTCAATCAAGATTTACTTTTTTCATGAAATCAAGAATGTGGGATTATGCAAAATTCACTAAGTAACACACATCTAACAAAATTAAAACTTCTTAACTATACAACCACCAATCTGACAAATCCCTAAACATAATTCCCAAAAACAACTTTGTATTAAGATTTAAAAACTTAAACGTAAACAACATAAAGAGATTTGAATACTCAATTCAAAAATAACACACCAAAAAAAGATAAAATACATGTAAATGACAAACTGAATTTAGTAGCAACTTACATTAATAATGATGTCAATTAAATTTGAAGGCAAAAGTCCAGAAGAGTTGAAAGCAACATCCAGTGAGAGGCGCTCTATTTCTTCATCAGAAGCAACATCCATCTTTTTTGTTAATGGAGTTTGAAATTTTGAGAGAAATCGCATGAAGGGGAAGAGAAGCAAGAGAAAGGGTTTTGAGAAATGAGGAAAAAAGATGAACGAGAAGGAATAATTGACGAAAATTCTGAAAAAAAAAAGAGAAATCTAAAAAATTCTAAATGAAGGTTAAAGATAAATAAATTTAAAAAGGGAAAAAAATGAAGAAATAGATAATGGCTGGAAAAAAAAAGGAAAAGAGAAAAAAAATAAAGTTTGAGACAAATAAATTAATATATGAAAAATAAAGTTAAAGGAAAAATAAAAATTAAAAATAATAAAAATCACAATAATAAATTTAAAGAAAAAAAAAGAGTGAAAAAAATTAGAATAATAAAAGTAAAGGAAAAATTAAAAAGTGAAAATAATAAAAAATAAAATTTGAGAAATAAATGAGTATGGAAAGGTTAAAAATATATTTGAGATGTGGAGGGGCAAAATGGTACTTTTAGTATATTAAAAAGTAAGGAAGACTATATATTCTTCAAAGACATTCTTATTTAGGATTAAATATCTAAAGTCACCCATATTTGGGTTTATGACATGCAATTTTCTGGTGCTTGGTCTTCGTGGGCATGTGCCCAATTTGCTGAAATGATCACTTTTGGGCCCATAATTGTAATAATTAGTCCTAGGCTATAAATAGAAATTTCTCTTTCAATTTTAGACTAACTTTGATTCTAATGAACAATTATACTCTTGTGAGTGTGAGTGAGCTTGGATTAGCTTAAGTTGAAATCTCGTTTGGAAACGTTGGTTGCTTGGGAGTTCGATTCTTTTGTGATCTGCTTAAGGTTTAGGTGCTTTGTAGGGTATTTGAATTAAGGATTAGGGGTTTAATATACCATTTGCTTGCTTTTCAATTTTTTTGTGTCTATCGTATTGCTTCGTCTCTTTTTATCTTTCGATTCTTCGTATAGTAGTTTATTTTCGATTCCTTAATTTTGCTCGTATCAACCATTGCATCCAAGAACACTTGGCATGCCATTATGTCAGTCAAACAATCCATATATCGAATTGGAGATCTCAAATTGATAGCATATATGAGGGAGAAAAAACAGTATATAAATTAATTCAAACATCATCATTATATGCACATAAATAAAATCAAGAATTTGAAGCTCAGTTAAATTTACTATTACCATCTCTTTTCTCTCTATATATCTCCCTTCAATCACACAGTATTTGTATCTTCATGTGTTGATGTTGCAAGATGAGCAAAAATAAGTAGCATTTTGTGACCTTGTCTTACTCCTCCCTGGGTTCGTTTGGTTTATTAGATGAAGAACAATAAACACGAGATAAATGTGGAATTATTTAATCTCAAAATAAGCAATTCATAGATTCGACTCCTCTAAGCAATTGAAGGGCTACAACTCTGGCGGCAATCGCTTCTTTGAGATCAATTGTGACAATATTGAGAATGAACGTTTAACTAAACCCTAGCTTCCGGCAAAAATGCATGATAATAATACACTTTTGTCTAGCCCGTAATTCCCCAACTTTCAACTTTAGTGCATCGAGCTCTCTCTTTTTTTTTTGAATTTTTTTTATAGAACAAATGGGTGATATGCGACATCAATTAAGGTAAAAAGAGAATAGTGCATGTGCTATAATGCACAAAAGCCTAATATTAGCTATATTTGAAATTTAGTGTTATTTTGTTATCGCATTCAGGCTGCATTTGTTTTTTTTTAATATTCAAACATCTATACACATTTGAATGATTAAGATATTGTCTTTAGATCTGAAAATTGAATGATTAAGACTGTTTGTTTTTCAACACTTGAATGTGCAAAAAAATTGAATTTGCATATATAATAAAATAGAAAATACAATTCAAACAAAAAACTAATTATATATCAGAAAAGTATGTAATTTAATACAACAAAAAATGTTATTTGATTGAAAAAAATTATGTTTGCTAGTGATAGTGTAGATGGTTTATAATAGTGATTGCGGTGACAATGATTAATGTTAGTGATTAGTAATATTAGTGGTGATAGTTGTGATGATTGGTATTGTAGTAACTGTTATGATGGCGATGGTTGATAGTGGTGGTGGTGGTAGTTATGATGTGATGTTGCTTGATGTTAGTAGGTGGAGGTGTTGATTGTGACGGCTGAAAAATAAATGTATAATGGTTGACGATATGTTGATTCTAGTTGGACATCTTGTTAGTTATGATGGTAGAGATGGTTGTTAGTAGAAATAAATTGTAGCGATGATAGTGATTGAAGTGATGGTAGGGGTGGCATTGCTAGTGACAATAGTGGTGATTGACTAAGAATGTATGGAGGTTGTAATGTATTAGTCGCAGTTAACGATGGTGCTAGTTGTGATAGATGAGTTGGTCGATAGTAGGGATTGGTCAATAGTGGTTGATGATGGTGGTGGTGTTGATAGCAGTGGTGGCGGTAAATATAATTAGAGTAATAGAGGTAATAGGTGTGGTAGCAGTTGACAATAGTGGTTGGTAGCGATATTTGTTGTCGATACTAGAGGTGGTTGGTGGTGGTGGATGGTGGGTGGTGGTTGACAATGATGGTGGTGGCAGAGGTGGTAACTTATAATTATGAATAGAGTGACAGTGAATATTATTCAGCACCAAAATACATTTTCAAACATATTAAGACTTAATTCTAGATGTGAATGATTCAGACCTCCATTAGTGCAAACAAAAGAAGCCTCAATGTAGAATAACAATTTTCGAATAAAATAATTAAATGATTTAATGACGTAAATGTTCTTCTCCATAGCTCTTCTCTAAAGTCTCTTAAGAAGACCCAGGAATAAAAAATTTGTTCAAATTTTGTCTGTTAAGTCTAAAACCAGATACATATTATGTTCTATTATATTATGCATATCCCTTTTAATCCAACTAATCAAACATCTAGTAATAAGAAGTATTATCACTAAATAGTTTTGTTATTATTTCATTCTTCGTATATTATAATTTCAGTATAACTTCCGACTTGCAAGTGAACGATCCTAAATACAAGATTGCAACTTTTAAATACCTTTTTTTTTTTGTAGATAAAAAAAAGAGCAGTTTTTTTAAATACCTTTATAATTTAACTTCAAACACAAGTTGTTTTTAAAAAAGTCAATTAATTCATAACCAAATACCTAACTTTGACCTTTCTTACCATCACTCATGCAAATACCCCACTTACAAAGAAAATCTACTCTAAGCCTTTCTCTAATATAGTTAAAAATTTTGATCTTTGATGTAATCATTAGTGTCACTTCCAAAAGGAGCAAACAGCTGATTTGACTCTTTCAAAGAACGTTACAAGTTGATTGATGATTTGACCAAATCAGTGCTATGAGTCAATTTTAATTCCTTTTTTAAAGGCGAGGAGACCAATCCAATAAAGAGAACTAAAAAAATAAAAGTGGATGTCGTTATCTATGTATAAATGTCATGGATCGTTTGGTAGGGTATATACGAATAATACAAAATATGATGTATTAATAATGCTTGTATTAGTAATATTTGTGATAGTTATGCTTGTATTTTTTCTTATGTAGTGTTTGGTTCGATGTATTAAAAAAAATATGAATCACATAATTTATAAAAAAATATTTTTTGTTTTACATAATACCTTCAATATATATGTTGGAAAGAATGCAGAAATTTTTTTTAGGGGTAATAGGGTCTTTAAGCATGTTAATGCATGGATTAGATCCATTGCATTACTAATGCCATGAATTTTGAGTTATTAGTATTACACACCTCAATACACAATAGAGTGTATAACTAATATCTGCATTAGTTATATATAGGGTAAAAAAGTATACCAAACAAGGTACTACTAATACACATTAAACTAATACATGCATTAACATTCCAATACATTCAACCAAACGACCCCTAATATGCATCAATGTTCGGTGACGAGACTGGTACTGGTGAAAAAATAATCTAGCATCTCAAAATGATATAAGTAATCATCTTTTGAAGTTCTCCAATACTATTTTTTTTATTAATTTTGATAAAATAATTTATTATATTATCATATTAGCCTTAAATGTGGTATTCATGTGATATCGTTTTGATCAATTAATATTTGATCAAATATTCAATTTGAAATGATTATTATGTCGTCATGGAAATTATATTATGACATTTACTCCATTCTTATTTCTTAGAGTGACCAAAAATATCTATTCTTAATTTCTTTAGGATGATAAAAGGTTGGCTTAAAGGTGTCAAATGGGTCGGTTTGACCCGGCCTGAATCGGCCCGACTTGACCCACTTTAATGGCTCAGTCCGGTTTGACTCAACCCGATCAGTCCTCAGACTATAGGATATCGGGCTGGGTCAATTTTATTATTGAGCTCGGTTAATCCGTTCCGGATTAAAATCGGTCCAGGCCCACCGGTTAATCGGCTTGGATTATTTTTTTTTACAAAAAAAAGTTGCATTTTTTGACCGTTGGGCCCAACGGCTATATGGCCGTTTGGACCCAAAAACGGCTACTTTGGCCTTTTTAATTAAAAAAAGATTATTTAAAATATTTTTTTAAACCCAAAAATATTCCTATAAATACTCTACATTTTCAAATCATTTTCCACACAATTTTCATTCTGTCAAATCTCAATTCTCAAATATTCTATATATTTCCTAAAGTGCTCAATTTAATTTTTTAATTTTGCGATTACAAAGTACGAGTGAAAGTTTCTAAAGTCGCAACTTTCTGATACTTTCAAAATTTGGTATTGCCGTTCCATCTCTTACTTTTAATTTTTAATTAGTGTATTAATTTTTGAATATTTAATTTTACTATATTTGTGTATTTTGAATTTTTTTAGTTTGATTTATATTATGCATAAATTAAGAAACCTCGCTAGTAAAAGTATCAAAAATTTTGTCTCGAAAGTGATAGTAAAAAAGCGAATTACTGGCGGTAGAGGTAGTTCAAGTAGTAGATATACTCGTATGCCTCCGGTACCGCTTAGTCAATCTTTTGAGGAAGAAGTAGGTGTAGGTGTTCACGATATCGATTATGTAGAAGTTCAGGAAAATTACGGTATAGAAGAAGAAAATGAAGTAGATGTGGTTGATTTAGATGAAGATGATGAAAATATTGGTGAGGCACCCACAGTAGGAAATGGTAACGTTAGATCTGAATTGGTTAATCGCCCTCCCCGTCCTCCCCGTGCCTCAAGAGCTCGTAGAACAACTAGTATTGCATGACAACTTATTACATGTATTGAAGATACTAAGGTACAATGCAATATTTGTCAATAAGTATGTAAGTATAGAAGTGGAGGCAAGCAAGGGGGTACGAGTACGTTAATGAGACATATAAATGATAATCACAAAAGAGAGTTATTTATTGCACGAGGTGGTGAGGCTGTTGGTGGCCAACCCAAACTAGAATAGACTCAGCAACCAGTCAGGTAATTAAGAATTATAATAAATATAGGGATTGGGAAGAAATAGCAAAAATTATAGTTGTGGGTTGTTTTTCTTTCAGTTTTCCTTTTTTGAATGCGTTTATTCATTATATTCAAGCAATTTATAATCCTATGTTTAATGGTATTCCTAGAAGTACTTGTCGGGCCAATATTTTTAGACTTCATTCACAATATGTTTTTTATTTATCTACATTGTTAAAAAATATTCAATGTAGACTGACTCTAACTTCTAATCTTGATCGTGCAATTAATAAAAATAATTATTTAACCATTACTTGTCACTGAATAGATAGTAATTATGTTATGAAAAAATGTATTCTTGCTTTTTTGTATGATGGAGATCGTAGACATACTGGAGAATTTCTTGTTAATTCGATTAGTAAAGTTGCAGAATTTTATGGTATTGAAAAAAAGTCTTATGTATTACTTTTGATAATGCTTCTAACAACAAGACTGCTATTACAAAGTTAAAAGCTAAGCTCTCTCCGTCATTATCTGAAATATTTCATGTTAAGTGTGCTTGTCATATATATAATTTAATTGTAAGAGATGTTCTTGAATTTTTGGAGTTTTATATTAAAAAAGTCCGGCTTACTATTGGCTTTATTCAAGAAAATAATCAAAGAAAAGGAATTAGAGAATTTAAAGTTAAATGTCAAGAAAATAGATTTAGACTGATATTGATGATTGGAGAATGTGATACTAGATGAAATGCTACATATGATTATTTAAAAACTTTTCATGCTTATAGAGTTCCTATTACACTAAATTTTAACCAACATTGTGATTCATTTGCTGATTCGATTGAATGTATGCTACATGATTCTGATTGGGCTGAAATTGATGATTTTGTTGAGTTTTTAGAAAAATTTTATATAGCTACGGTTGAATTTTCCGGTGCTTATTATCCTACTGTTTGTAATATTTTAGTATATATAACCGATATTTCTTCTTTGCTAAAAAAATATAAGAATAAAGAAGGTTACAAAGAAGCTGTTGGTGCTATGTTTTGCAAATTTAAAAAAAGAAAATTTGATTCTTCCTATTTACTTGATTGGTGCTATACTAAATTCGTGTATGAAATATACTACTATGTGCCACTTTAGTACTCTTATTTATTCTAACTTAGAGAAAAATACCAACAATGATTCTGATGATAAATGTAACGACCCGATTTGCTGAACTAGAACGCTACACGGTGCTTATGACCCCGAAGGACCACAAGCTAACCCATGACTGATATCTGTACCTGTATACTACATAAGATAACATAATAATGCGGAAACATGCACTGAAAGTCCATAAGGTTCGATCATGAACATAACTGAATAACGTAACATCTGTGTGGGATAATAGAATACCCAAAATAAAACTGA
Organism: Capsicum annuum; assembly: GCF_002878395.1. Taxonomy (NCBI): domain Eukaryota; kingdom Viridiplantae; phylum Streptophyta; class Magnoliopsida; order Solanales; family Solanaceae; genus Capsicum; species Capsicum annuum. Next base: position 29,071,183 of record NC_061119.1, read on the forward strand.
AAATACTGAAGTCTGAACATAATAGTCTGTATCTAGTCTGCATCTAGTCTGAAAGCCCCCACTGTCTGAAGAATCTGAATAAGGAGTTGATGGGATATGTCCCCAACTAACTCTAACTAATAAGCTAATCAATGAGATACTAGAAAATAATTATGTCCTCGAAGGATGAGGACTCACTTCTACTCTGACTGCTGAATCTGAAATCTACTGCTGATCTAGAACTCGTGTCTCTGAACCTATGACATAACGTAAAAAGAAAGCACCATAGCACGAATGTGTCAGTGCATATGTACCCAGTATATATGTGAGGTAGGCTATGAGCAACGGTTCACATGCATGAATAATGCTAACTGACTGTTTAACATGAACGTGAGAATTTATGCATAAATACGTAACTGTAACTGACAATATGATTTCATGATTTCTGAGTCTGTATACTGATAATGTGACATGTTAGTAACTGATATGACTGATAACATGAAGGACTATATCTGAATAATACTGATAACATAGGTGACTGTATCTGAGTATAACTGATAACATGGGTAACTGTATCTGACAGTCCTGACTCTGATAGAACTATCTGAGTTCTGCACTATGTCTGAGTTGACTGTGTCTGATAGTCCTGAAATCTGAAGAACTATCTGAGTTCTATTACTATGACTGATTGACTGTATCTGACAATCCTGATTCTGTAACATGAAACTGTGGGAAGTAGTATCTATCCAACATGCCCTAAATGTTCTATAATAGCTGAGCTGGGGTCCAATCTATGCCCCGATTAGAAGGGTGTCAATACCGCACCACTGGTAAGGACAACATGTGAGTAACCCCTCATATAATAGGTAACTCTAGCGAGAACAATGGGAACCCTCACATAACAGGTTAAGCCACCTCATCTACCCGCATATAGCAGGCTACAATGTCTCAACCTATGTTGGCCACATAGTTCTGGAGCGCAAGAATTGCTTCTAAGAGTCACACCCTCATATAACAGGTGAGTCCCCATCTTTGGGTTCACTCGGTGCTAATTTCTACTCCCATCTGAATGGACACTGAGCATGATTTACTGAACTGAACTGAGCATGGACTGAGTTACTGAATTTCCGTGGCTGATAGAATACTACTAATATCTGACAATTGACTAAGTCATGAGATCATGGAGATTTTTCTTGAGTCGTAGGACTATCTGAAGTCTAAGAGTTCATAGCTTGACTGAGAGTATCATGAAAACATGACATGGATCTAGGTACATAACTAATATTTTAGGTACAAGTACCCCCAAGACTCGATGGAAGAAAACTGACATGACTTGATATTCTTGAACACATGATAATCACCACAATACATTTATTGAAGCATTTCATCAAACGTCTAATAGGCATAAGCTTGTACATTTATGGGGATTTTTATGATATCATGTTTGTTAGTCAAATTTCCTTCATCTAGGTATTTTATCAAACATATGGCATGCATAGCACATGTTAACATCATGGTATAGCAATTAAATATCATGGTTCACTTCCAATTTCATCATACAAGGTTTTAGTTATGAGATTTCGTAAATCTTTATCTATACTAATCAACCCACATGGAATTTATCATCAAATCATGGAATAGAAATCAATTCCTCATTTATCAACATGAAAGAGAACATACAAAGCATGAATACATGAAAAAAAAATCCATAACTTGTAGTTGAAAAGGGATTCTTGGACTCCATGGACGAAAGGAGCCCATGAATGAACACTATGCATACCTTAGTTTGTGATTTCGTGAAGATTGATGATAAAACCTTTCTGAAATTGGACCTTCTATGAAAACCCTAGCTTGAGTTCTTGAGAGTATTTAAGAAAAACATTAATATTTTGGATGAATAAGGGCTAAATCCCGTGTATGAAAGCTTATATCGGTGGGAAAAATTGACCCTTTTAACCCTGGACACGTAATTAAATTTTTAGTAAAATTTCCAAATTGGGCCCTTGGCGCTACGCGGCGTTATCGCGCCGTGTCACTGGAAATTGATAATTGGAAAATTGCACGGTGGCGCAACGCATAGCTATCGCGTTGCCACCTATTTTACGACCTGAAAGTTTGGCGCGACGCGCCAGTATCACGGAGCAACACTAGAAATTGACATTTGCCATTTGAGCTATCTCCGCGACACGCTGAAGGCTCAGGTCAAACACTGTCTCACTAAAAGGACCTAACTCTTTGTTCGGGTGTCGAATTTGGGCGAATTATATATCGATGGAAAGCTTATTCAATTTTCCACGTGATAGGAAGTGAAAATTATAGAGATAACGCATATATAAGAATGAATTCTTATTTCAAAAAAAGTTCTAACATCCTTGAGATGATTTTCAAGCTAAGAAAAAGCATGGGTATTACAATAAGGAACAAGAAAAATCAGATTTGTATACGGCTATGAGTGATGCGAACATTTATATGGATAAATTATATAACCATTATGTTGATTTACTTGATTTAACTGTACCGATAAATATCACTCCAACTGTCGCTCTTCATCCTCCCGAGGAGCCATATTTTCTAAAAGGTCGCCACATAATGGTTTTTCTGATTACGTTTATGATTTAAATGTTTGGAACATTTTTAAGGAAGGAACTTACACAGCAGCTTCTCGAGAAGAGCTTAAGTATTATCTTCAAATGCCGATAGAGGATCGTAGACGACGGATCAACGCGTTAGATTGGTAGAAGAATAATGAAACAGAATATCTTGTGCTTTCAAGATTAGCTAGAGATATATTGAATGTTCCAATATCAACCATTGCATCGGAGAGCACTTTTAGTCAGGGACGACAACAACTTGGAGACAACTGACACTTATTGGGAAGCAATGCTATGAATGTTCTAGTTTGCATTAGAGATTGGATTAGAGCGGAATGAAGAAATTAAGGAATGAAGGTGGAGCCGAAAGACGAACAGAATCTTGAAAAAATTATGCCTTCAAGGGAGAACTCAACACAATCAAGTCCAATGCATAATTTTGCCCCTATTAACTTTAACTATCCTATGCAAGTTCCCGTTAATGTTAACATGGATGAGTTGGAAAAAATGATGAAAACTTTGTAGATTTTTCATTCATGTACATTATAAATTTTGAATCATTTTGCAATCAATAAAATATAACATTCATTCACTCCTTGCTTTGTAATTTTTCTATTTAATGATTTAAATTGAATTTCTAGTTTAAATTAAGTACTTAGTTTTAATATATTACTAATTTACTATCAAGTATTATTAATTTATTATATTAAGTAGTATATTTTTTAAAGTAGCACATATATTGAATGGTACATATATATGTGGATATATTTCTATAGACTCTAAAGAAGTATATATTTAACGTATACATGTTTATATGATTTATAAATTAGTACATATATTATAGTATATGTCTTGTAGTATATGTATATTTTTTAAAGTAGTACATATATTGAATGATACGTATATATGTGTATATATTTTCTATAGACTCTAAAGTAGTATATATTTAACGTATATATGTGTATATGTTTTATAAATTAGTATATAACTATATATATAATGTGTGTATATATTGTAGTATATATATTGTAGTATATGTTTTATTTAAAGTAGTACATATATATTGAATGGTACGTATATATGTGTATATATTTTCTGTAGACTCTAAAACAGTATATATTTAACGTATACATTTGTATATGTCTTATAACTTAGTATATATATAGCAGTATATATCTTGTAGTATATGTTTTAAAGTAGTACATATATTGAATTGTACGTATATATGTGTATATATTTTCTATAGAATCTAAGATAGTATATATTTAATGTATACATGTGTATATGGTTTATAAATTAATATATAACTATATATATAGTGTGTGTGTATATTGTAATATATATATTATAGTATTTCTTTTTATTTAAAGTAGTACATATATATTGAATGGTACGTATATATGTATATATATTTTCTATAGACTCTAAAGTAGTATATATTTAACGTATACATGTGTATATGTTTTATAAATTAGTATATATATTGTAGTATATGTTTTATTTAAAGTGGTATAGATATTTAACTAACGTATAGTCATAAATACGATTACATGTGTAATTGTGTGTATGTTTTTTAAATTCTAATGTAGTATATACTATATATATAGTGTATATATATTGTTTAACGTATTTAAAATGTATATAGGTGAGTATATATAGTGTCTATTGGAGAAAAAACTTTTAATTTTTTGTTTTTGGTTTTGACTGGATTTTGGACCGATTTTGACCGGGTTTAGGCGGGTTGGACCGGGTTAGGTGGAATGGGCCGGTCCCGAGTTGTTTCTTGAAAATTTACTATTGGTCCCGAAATCGAACCGGCCTGTTAAACCTGGCCCGAAATTGTACCAGCCCACAACCCGTTTAAATTTGACGGGCCGATTTCGGGTTGACCCGGCTTGGCCCATTAACAGCTTTAGGTTGGCTTTGAGATGTTTTATTACTCTTTTCTATATATACTTTTTGTACTCATGAAAGGAGGAGAGAAATATAGTGAGGAAAATTACTAGAGAGCACACATATTTTTTTTTATCAATTTATTGGGTTGTCTTCCTTAAAAAAAAAAAAATCTTTGTTATTTTCTGACTCCTAATTTAATATTAGAAGAGCTTGTTGAATCTTAAGAAATGCACATTAATCGATGAAATATCCTTAATAATAATAACAGAAGCACACCTCAAGTTAGAGAATTTGGTGATTTCAAAATTTTACTACAGTTACAGCTAGGCACGTAAAATTATTTTCAGCTTATTGACTAAAAATGTTGAGATTTCAAAAGTGAATAGTGAAGGAATTATAAATGTATCATATTAGTCCTTGATATCAAGAAAATTAGAAATGCAAGTTTAGTCATTTTCATTATCATTATTAATATATCGAAAGTTACGCAGCTTATGCTTAACAAAGACCACCCCTCTTCTCGAAAGCTTCACAGGACTATTTTAGGACGACAGACTACTGCCAGTAGGGGCTTTACTGCATAAGGTCCCTGTGGATGAAAGACTTTGTCCCGATGAACAGTTGATCAAGTGAATTTATTTAACTTATATATGCTAATAATGTTGAAAATCTTTATACTATTGTATGAATGTTAGTATGTTGTAGAAGATTAATCTGCCTTATTTCCCATGTTAGTGATTTCACCTTTTATAAATCTGTAATTCTCTTTTAGGTGACTTGTCGGTGTAAAAAATATAGTATAAATAACATAAATACCAATTACTTTGGAAGTAATTACACTCTCTCCTAATTTTTTAATTACTTTACTCTCTTTCCAGATTAATATACATAAGATAGCCAACATATACATAGCAGCCTTTGTATATGTAAATTTGTTACTGCCGTTAAAAATGGAAATAACTGATTCCCTTCCTTTAAGGACGTAATTAACTCAACCGATTTATATTCAGTGGATTATTGTATCCCTTAAATTATGTAACAACTTTTGAAATTCAAATTTTGAATTGTACAAATACATTAAAAACAAATCAAACCAAAAACACAAAACAAAAATAAATCAAGCACCTATTTGTGGACCGTTTTGAAGAAAATATATTAATTGAAATTCAAGAAGATGTATACTGCTATTCTTATGAGGTACTCTGGTCAATGGATAACCGAAACAGAATATCTAAATTATTAAAGTGACGGAATCGTTATCGTGGAATCAATAATGAATTTGAGGTTGATTTCATCAATTGCTGCCTAATTAAACATTGATGGTTGTTTTCGCAAATCCTCGTCTATTAAAGATCCTTGATTGGTTTTTGAATAGGCAAAAGGATTACAAGGATGGGAATGATCTGGACATGAAGCTTAGGAATGAGCAGGAACGCCTGAAGAAAATTAGGTTTGTCTTCTCTAGTTTTGTTGTTTTCATAGCATTCATTATATTTGAAATTCTCAATCAACTACTTCAGTACAAGTTATTGGAAAACGTTCTTGTCAGTACAAGTTATTGATGTGTATTTTATATGAATTTATTGTTCATTAACGTATGTACTTATGTGTTGATAAGCATACATTAATTACAACAAACAATAAATAGTTAACGTTCCTAAAAATTTTTTTGTATATATAATCAACTATTCTATGTATATGTAGACAAATGTGCACAATACACAATATAATGCAAAAAACAGATTAAACTATAATCCAAAAACATATGTCAAATGTGTTTTATAACAAACAACTAATATTAGTTTCAAATTCTGGATTCCTAAGAAACCCACTGAAATATAAAGTCTCCACCATAATGATCTTAAAATCTACTAAATGCTAACTATTCCAGTTTCATCAGGTAGGGAGACATTTTTTGTCCTTGATCTTGGAGGGTCGTCATTGTCACTGACACAACCTTTCTTCGCTTTCTGAAGACCAATTTCAAAGGAGTACCACGTATCACATACGATGGTACTCTGCTTCAAAACCCACAAAAGGCACATCCATTCCTTCACTTAGGTATTCTGCATACCCGATAACGAATACTCCACAGTCCCTGACATACATACAAATAACATCGTTAATTAATAACAGTCCACAGTCACATTATTATTGCGTAATATTTTATATATTATTAACACATACATAATAATATGATGTATATTAACTGAGCATTTCATTACAAATCAAAAAACATATCAAAACTTATCTATATGTCTAACATATACATATGTAATTTGCATTGCCTCAAACACACATAACAAATACATAATCCAAACTCATTCATGTATATGTTCAGCAACATATAAACAGTAATGTATGTTCATAACAACATATAACAAAACTGGGCATTTCATTGCACATCAAACAACATATCAAAACTTATGTATATGTCTAACATATACATATGTAATGTGCATTGTCTCAAACACATATAAACAAACATAATCCAAAATCCACTTATGTATATGTCCAACAAAACTGTACATTTCATTGCAAGTTTAATAACACATGAAAACTTATGTATATGTTTAACATATACATATTTAATGTCCATAGCCTCAAACACACAAAACAAAACATAATCCCAAAAATAACTTATGTATATGTTCAACAACATGTAATATACACATGCATACTAATTAATATGTAAACACCCAGTAAACACATATGTATATGTACTATAGATATGTAAACACCCAGAAAACAAGCTCATCTTGACATATGTATATGCGTAATATATATAAAGATTTTTACATTGATATTTACACATACAACTATATTAAGGGCAATCTAGTGATCGATCCTACGACTGGTAAATCAGGCAAATGCAACATTTCCAAAGCTTATGTTAAGGATAATCTAGTTGATAATTAACATGCTCTCGAATCAAATCCAATCTACACTTGCAAGGTAGATGAAATTCCCACTTGAATCGAAATAAACTTCGGTAATACCTTCCCCCAATCGTAATACTATAAACATTAGAAACTGAAACAAAAAAAAAATAGAAATTATAAGTCACCATATTCGTAATTTTTTATTATTATTATCAAGTTAAACTAAAGCATATAATATATTGGGATTTACAACCCAAAAATTAAACATAACTCTAGATTAGTTGTTTTTCTAGGGAGGATCAACATCAGCCTGAGACTTGTTGGCGTCTGAAGTTAGATCGGCGGCAGCTTCAACATCGTCAGGGTCATGAGAAGGGTTAGACTTGTCCATGGCGGCTCGAGTTTTGTCAAGCCACGGCTTCAAAGCAAGCTCAATCACCAGCCAACCAAAAACTAGGGCTCCGAATACCACTGTTGTCGATTTCTACGCGTTGTTCTTCGCCAAATACCACTGTTTGTACTTGAAATAGAGGATTTTGAAAAGAAAAAAGAGAAATCTAACCATACAAACTATATTTTTGTAAAGTATAAACCCAAAAAATTACTTAATCACAACATGAAATAATTTGTTCATTCGAAATCACCTAATTTGGATAATGTAAAAAAAAAAATTACCAACCTCAAAATCGAAAAAATCAGAATGATAAATAGAGATTATGTTAAAATTGAATGCAGTGAGTTGGAGTCAAACATTGTTGATTTCAAACATGGAAACGGATCTTTGATTTTAGCCTTTTTTTAAGGACAAAAAATCTTGAGAGAAAATGGGATATGTATGTATATGTACTTTAAGAGAGAGAATCTTAAAAAGTGAAATTTATGTTATATGTTTAGGGAGATGAGATTTTTTTGTAATAAGTGAAACATAAGTTCTGGGTTTATGTAATTTTTAGAAAAATATATTACACCATCAACTCATAAAAGTCAAAGCGCATGAAAAATAACATATTGTGGTCTGTAGGCATCTTTACAGCAAAACTTTGGGGTTCCAACACAACAAAATTTTACCTGCAAAACAACATACTTTAGGCATATTTACAGCAAAGCTTTGGGGTTCCAGTACAACAAAATTTTACCTGCAATTCATTACACATCATCTCATTAATCCTCATTTCAATAGTCATCTGTCATCTGACAATGTAAACATGTAAAAAAAAAGAACTATACATGTTGATTATATTGGTACACTTATATGCCAGAAGTTCCTTAAAATTGGATGTCAGCAGCTGGCGCGTGAAGAAGGTATTTCCGTATTTTTTTAGATAGAACGAAGCGAAGCTGAAGGTCTGGGATAATTTGCAACACGCGGCGTTTCTTCTGAATTGCTTCTGCATGACCTGTTGAGCTCACCACTTGATTGACTGCCAAGCCGATTCAATTGCTGATCCTTGTTAGCATCATTTTTCACAGTATCCTTGGACTCCTGAAGCTGCTCGAGAGCTGTTACTACCTCATCCATTGTTGGTCTTGATTTGGAGTCCATGGTTAGGCATTGAAGAGCAATGTTAGCTACCTTAAGGGCACGAGTAAGTGAATATTGTCCTTCAAGCCGGGGATCTAGAACACGAAAAACTCTACGTTTGCTGGTTAAGTACGGTCTCGACCACTCAACAAGATTGTGTTCCCCTGTCGGTCGATTCTTGTCTATTGCTTTCTTACCAGATAGAATTTCCAAGAGCACGACTCCGAAGCTGTATACATCGCTCTTGGCAGTAAGATGACCTTCCAAATAAGAGAGACACATTGAGGTCAGAAACTAGATGTGCCATTTTCTTGTGATAAGTAGTGATACAGTTATAGTCATAGAGGCGGAGCTAGATCATTAGTTGTTTAGACACTGTATTTGTATTAGGAAATTCCTTAAATATGTATATATATGTGGTTGTGAACCTAGTAACCAAGACAAGTCATGTGGATTCAATGGCAAGTTCAGAACCCATAAAGCTTCAAATCCTGGCACCGCCTCTAGTTAATAAACATGACTAACTATAACAGCATAAATGTTTCAACCTATACAATGCTGTTAGGCGAAATACAATTGTGGTCCATTTCCATCGAAAATAAAGTCTGCAAATTTTAATGTTCTATCAGTTCAGATGACATTCGGGTTGAGACGAGTTGATGAGAATGTAACACGTGAAATTCATCCGACGGACCAAAAGGAGCTATACAAATAATGTAATCAGATGGAGAAGAGGGAGTTGAACTGGCTGATATAGTTGACAAACCTGTGGATAGATACTCTGGAGCAGCATATCCGTAAGTTCCCATAACCCTTGTTGATACATGGCTTTTGTCACCAGTTGGACCATCCCTGGCCAACCCAAAATCAGAAAGCTTGGCATTGTAGTCCTGTAGATGTGAAACGTAAAACTGAGTGCACCAGAATGACAAAAAGCAGAAGCATTGATGTATGTATTGTCAAAGAGAACGAAAGAGAGAGCTAATAAGTGAATGTTCAATATGAAATACACTTACTGAATCAAGCAGGATATTAGCAGTCTTGAAGTCCCTGTATATTACACTTGTTTCAGCATTGTGAAGAAATGCAAGGCCCCTTGCTGCTCCAAGGCCAACTTTCATACGGAGACTCCAAGAAAGCGGTTCAAAGTATGAACCTCCTGATTCAAGGAAAACCTCAAATGTTACATAATATCCAACGAGCCTGTCAGATGAATCATAATCTGGCGGCATATGAGAGACGACTTAGAACTTACTCCTGAATAGATGATTCTCCATGCTACCCTTAGGCATGAACTCGTAGACTAGAAGCCTGTGATCATCCTCTAAGCAATAACCAAGCAATCTTACAAGATTTGGATGACGTAGTTGACCAAGATAATTTATCTCAGCCTGCAATTTTGTAAGATCAAGAACATTAAGACATTCAGCTACCCTGCTTGCACATTTAGCTGTCATTTAACTGGAAAACTCTAAAGCAAATCAAGTAATACTACTCAGTGATAACAACTTCATTGACCATATTATTTACCCCAATTTTACTACGAAGAACAATGCAAAGTCAGTAACAAATGTGTTTGATTTTTATAACGAAGCATGCAGATCGCCATTGTGGTAACAGTTCAAAATCAGATTCAGTTATTCGTTTATAACAAACTTGAGAAGAGGATAAGGAAAAAGAAAATTAATTCTAAGATTGCGTTGTAAATCTAAGTGGTAAGAACCGGCTCTCACCAGCCATTCACGGTGCCCCTGCAAACCTTCTTGATTTAACTTCTTCACAGCTATCACTATGCCAGCACCAGGCTTTGATGCTAAAAGAGTTTGTTCATCGACCCACCCTTTGAAAACAGAACCAAAACCTCCTTCTCCTAAAACACTGTCAGGACGGAAATTTCTAGTGGCTGCTCGGAGTTCATTGAAGGTAAAGCTCCTCAAGTTTGATGACTGCAAGATTTCGCCCTCACTCCGGGGAGTAGGGGGTACGGAGCCTGATGACACTTTGCTATTCGAATTACTAGTCTCAGTACCATTTCCGCTGACATTTCTTGAAACAGACCCTGAAAGCATCCGTTTACACGTTGTAGTCAAATGACACTAAGAACAAGAAATGAGCACATTCAAAAGTCAATTATTACTACCATCACAGCCCACAAATTTCCGTTTACATAAAGGAAACCCTTCACAACAACATCCAGGGGTGGAGTTACCATGGATTTTAGGGGTTCGACAGAACCTAGTGGTTTTGGCCTATGTTGCTCAGACTCTCATTGTTGCGACACCCGTGTCATAATCTCCAAAATGCACTACTTTTTGAGTATCCGACACGCACCCGTCGACGTTTTTGACGAGTTTGAGCAAAATCGGTTTTTGCACAAATTACTCTACTAAACATGAAAATAATTTATCAGAAGCCACTGAGTTGACTTTTCTAGAATCCAGGACTCATTAACTCAAATGCTAGCGCCACATCTTATTACATTAGTTGTGTAGTTCAAAGCACAACGTTTTTAAATGTTCTCTGCTGTTGGCAAAACATCATTCCTCACCGGGCAAAATGCAAAATCAATCAGCTTCTTAAAGTCTTTTCCTCGTGTTCTGCCATTTCTTTATTAATTAATTGTTTTTTTATTTTTTCCAAGCTCCTCTACAACTTTAAGAGGAATATGGTAAAGTAATGTCTAAGTTGAAAGGGCATCCCTCGTGGAGATAAAGAATAACATATAAGTTATCATGTTTGCATATCCATTATTTGGGTCTCTAACAATTATTTCAATAATTATATATCCAATTTGGCCTATGGATGAATATGCAAGCACACAATTCATGCTTGTTTGAGTATTATAGCAATGAGATTTCCCAATATCATGCTAAGAATAGCTACGATTTTCAAAAGAAGATTTCATTCATTTGATAAATAACAAGGAATATTGAAAATTCGAGTGGCTGAAACTGAAGCAGCTGCTTTCAAAGTTAACAGTTTTACTTGAAGCAAGCAAATAATTTGAATAATAAAAAGCCAGAATTTTTAGCAAATAAAGGTAACAAACTGAAGAACAAAATAACACTAATACTAATGCCAAAACCAAATAAGTCCCAGAATTCAGTCTTTCTAGTCCCCTACCAACCCCCAAAGGCAGGAAAACACAGACTAACAGAATCAAACTGTAAAAGATCTTTTTTTTCAAAAAAAAAAAAAAAAGAGCAGCTCGGTGCACTCTGTTGAAGGACCCGACCACAAGGGTTATTCTATACATCCTTACCTAACATTTTTGCCCGAGACTATTTTCAAAACCCATAACCTCCTGATCACATGACAACAACTTTACCAGTTACTTAATCTCCTTTTCAAATTGGAAAAGAAGATAGTGCAAGTAAAATTTACCTGTACCAGCATAAATTATAGTCTCAGCCTTGATTTCATTGCTCAAACAAATCCCCATCACACCAAAAAATCTCAAAAAGATTTCAACTCTACTTCAACAATTCATTACAAAGATGCATATCAAAACTTTAACACAAACCCCTCAAAGTCATTGAACCTAGATCGATCTAGTATGAACTCATAAAAATCAATCTTTATCTATTTAATCGAAGTTGCAAATTAAACTTGGCTGTAATCATTTCTTTCAAGTTGAGCAAAGAAAGTTATAGGTAATATGAGAGGAGGAAAGGGATTTTTTTTCTGAAAAAAAAAAATGATTTCTTGATTGTTTATGGTCTTCCTAGAAGAAGCCTATATTGGACTTTCTAGCTGAAGCTATAGAAGGTTGACTTAGTCTTCTTGTAGTAGGACCAGGAAACACATCAAATTCAAACATATGGGAAATTTTTTCAGTAAAGTAGCTTTATTAGTTGATCAGTAAATTATTACTATTAAAAAACAAGCCACTTAGCAACAGCTGAAGTTGAATTTCTGTTTGTATAGACATCTCATAATTGATATCAATTACTTTGATTAATTCAGATTTATATCGCTAGAGATTAATTGAAAGAAGATAAATATATTATTTATTTTTAAATTTCTTTCTTATCTTGGTGTTGAGATTTTCTGATTAAAAATAATTAAATCTCATTCATCTCATCACATTTCATAGGCGAAGCTAGTGTATAGGGCAAATCACAACATGGCATATTAATTCATGGGAGTAAGTAGCTTTCATCTAGATATTAGTATTATGAAATCTATTAAATATTTATATCATAAATTCAATTATGATAATATGTTAACTAGAAATCGTTATAGGTAATTAAAAGCTTTAAATATTGAATCTGTTTACGAGTGTCGAATGTGAAAAGTGGGTCCAAAACAATCATTAATTTTTATTCAAATTTTATATTTATCTTAAGAAATTCATTTAATATGCTTCAAATTGGTAAGTCGAAAGTCAACACAAATAAATTCCTATCTCGTAAGTATCAAATTCAAACTCCTAATATACTTCAAAAGTTACTCAAAATAGTTAAAAATTTAAATTCATAAATTTTAAATCCCAACTCTCCGCATTTCCTATGCCCCTAAATGATACAGCTGAAATTGTAGTCAACGTAATTTAGAGCAGCTCAGCTGTTGGATCTCTACTGTGATTTTTCTTGTCTTTTTAAGGTTGTTGGATTTTCGATGATTAGTCCTATTTTGGATTATTTATTTGGTTTTAGCAATACTATACCATAAAGATTATTAAGCCATGATTATTAAAATGTCTTTTTGCTATCTTCCAGAACCCCTAAAATTAAATCAAAATATTCCTTTTAATTTACTTCATGATAATGTAATTATCAAAGTCCCTTGAGATCTACAAATTTAAGGTTAAAGTTGTACGGTATTTTCAGATTTATCAATAACGCATGGGATACTTAATTAAATATCACTGATACTCTTCTGTTTATTAAGTTGGCATATTTCGTTTTTTGAAAATTAACTTGACTAATTTTTAAAACTATTAGATTAATTTTAAAATTTGGATATTCAACAATTATATGCAAAGTATTATAAATTGTAATTTTTTATTTTTGAATATGATTGAAAAATACATCTTACAATATTGGTCAAAGTTTGTCGTGACCCAAAATAAGCATGTGATGATACTTGTCATACCCCCGGACAAGTCTAACCCAATCCAAAAAAACAAAAATTAAGAAAATAAAAATGGAAGCAAAAAAAAATAGCATAATCCCAAATATATAAACGAGACACAAGTCTCAAAAATACATCTCAGGTTCGGTTGTCATTAGTACAAGCCTCTATTACAAATTAAGAGTAATGATAGTGAGCGTCTAAAATATCTTAGATGTGAATAACACATGAGACATAAATAGAGAGATTCGAGAAATTCTGAAGTCAGCCAGCAATTACCTCGATCTCTGCAATGCCAATACAAAAGAAACACGATCTACGATCTATTGCTCGAACCAATACTTGCACGGGATGCAGAAAAACAAGAAAAAGAAAGAAAAGCAAGAGTGAGTACGAGAACCACACACATTCAACAAGCATCGTCGATATTCACCCATAATCCAATGTGATGGCGAGAACAACCACCCCAACTTCCTAAGGCACCCCAAAGCAAACTAACTCCAGCTATTACAACTCTTCATCCTATCAGGGTAAGCTAACACAACGATCAACAAATTTATCAAATATCGGGTAGGTACATTAATCTGGGTGAGTCAACACTATTTATTTTATGATCAACAATAAGAGAATTCATTTATGAAGAAAACTCATTAACACGACATATCTGGCTTAATCAATTTTACTCAACTAAATAATATCAAATAAAAACAGGGAGAGTGTACATATATAAGAGTTTATCTCATAGTATCAAAAGGTTCTATACAACTATCTCTCCAATCAAGGCACAACCATACCACACATCACATAATACCTCAACCTCCCAGTCAATATAAGACGATGTAAGATAATGTAATGAAGTGAAATAAAAGCTCAAACACAATATCACAAACAAGGTTCTATGACAGTAATCCAGTAAAAGCGTAAATACTAACACAATATCAAAGCATACCAAGAAGGGTAATGCAAATATAGTAATATGATGAATGTTTGAAAGTTATTGCATAAATTTATGTATATACCTATCACGCCTCAATGCTCTACATATAGGACCCATGAGGGGTTCACAAATCATATACTTATCGTAATCTCAATCCACCTCTTCGTCTAGTGTTCACTGATTAAGAATACCAAAATATCTCAAGCAACTTGTCACGACCTGAAAATTTGATAAAAAATATAAAATATATATTTTTGTGTAATATGACTATTTTACCCCCCATAGTTGCATTGTGATATTTCTAGGGTGTTAGGGTGATTGACATAGTTTTTGATGCATTTTGGTGCCTTTTATGCGATATTGTAGTTTTTGGTAGCTTTGAGACCCTTATTATAGACTTATATGGTTATCTTTTGCTCCATGCATCGGGTGGCTAAACAGACTGCTGCACCAGCAGATTCAGAACGTCAACTTTAGGGCGTAACATATTTGATTTGGTTTTAAGGCTTTTAAATCTCATTTCAACTCTTGATTTAGAAAATTGTGATTTCGAATTTTGAGATTCAACTTTGTGAAAATGACATCTTTTCAAAAATTTGATATTACCATTGAGTCTGGAGCGATGAATTTAGTGTGATTACATAGTTTGTTTGTGTATATAGGATTTCGAATAAATCCTGAGGCCTTAGAGGAAACTTAGAAATTCACCAAGTTTCAGCTGTCATCTGTCATGATAGAGGGTACTACGATCGAACCATGCTCTATGGCGATCTCCATATTTTCTCCTGTAGCCAGGTAGTGTGATAACACACCTGGTTGTGCGATTGCAGCATCTGGGAACCTGATATGGTTATAAATAGACCCTTTACGTCTCAAATTTGTTCATTTTCGTCTTGCCTCTTGAGAGAGAAACTCTAATATAGTGCAAGAGCTTAAAGGTGAATCTTGTAGGTGCTTGGGAAGTTAGATTAATATCCATTTCTCAATTCTCTTACGAAATTAAGGTAAGAATTCACCATTTTCTTAGTGAATTTCTTGATTAATTCGTCAAAACCTCAAAATTTTAGAGCTTGATTTTAAATCGAAATTTCACTCCTTTTTACTTGAATAACGTTCCTAATTCTATAATCACTTATTTTCCTTGATTTCATCTTCAATACTACTCCGATTCTTGATTTTAAAACGGATTTCAAAGGTTTTACCCAGAAAAGTTTTAAAATGGATTTTCTTCGATTTGGACCTCGTTTTTAACTCGATTTGACTTGGAGTTTTCAGTTGTAGGTTCCTAAAGGTATAGGAAATACATTTTTAAAATAAAGTTATGATTTTGTCCTTGTTTTTCGAAAATTTATTTTGAGGGTCAGTTTTAGCTCCGAACCAAAAGTAGGCAATATGGGTATCATTAGCTTAGTTTTGATGAATAGATTCTATATTTGTTAGTTTTAGTTGATTTTAGGATCGTTCATAAGGAGTAGAGCTTTGGGATTAAAGTGTTGTGAATCGATTTTGACATTCGAGGTAGGTTATAGCTTAACCCTTTCAGATTGGGTTGGATAATAAATATTGGTACAAAATGCATGTTAAGGGGATGAAAACTAATTATGAATTTGTCCATATTAATGTGTTATGCCCGTGTGGGGACCTTTATGCAATGTAATTGCTGGTTGAGATATTATATGATATGTGTGACCATATGGTGATCCTATGTGATGCTGATAACCTATAATACATGTGAATAATTGTATTTGTGTTGTTGAAATACATATTGTGGTACAATTGGTGTATTGTATTATATTCATACTTTATTGGCATATGAATAGTGTGAAAATTCATGGATTATGAAGAAATAATGAGTGGATATTGACTCACGCAGTTGTGGAATATATCTTTGTGGTTGATTGTGGAAATAAATCATATGGATGATTGTGGAAATACCTATTGTGATTGTGTTTGAGCATTCCATCCTCATATTATACTCATTCATGAAACACTGATACCACCGTAGAAACATCTGGAAATCACTGATAACACCTTTTTAAATCCTCCCCGAGGTATGTGCCAGGGAGGAGATGTTGTAAAATCTTATAAAACCCTTCTCGTGAGATATGTCGGGAAAGAGATATGGATATGTGGACTGCATATGGGTTGATGAACTTCCCATAGATCCCAAGTCGGAATGATTGCCTCCGTAGGTGTATACGGATGTTGTGCGATGACCTCGTGCATCACCTTCATCATCATCATCATCTTCTTATACCTGATACTTACTTTATTGTGTTTATGTTTTGATTGAAATTGCTATATTGACTTGTTTTGCCTTTATTTGTTATATATATATATATATATATATATACTAGAGGAGCATGACCCGTGTCAGCAAGGGCCCAACATTAAGATATTTTGATTATGTCATTAGATTGATGACAATTAAAATTATGAATTATAAAACATGAATATACAAAACGTATTAACTACTCGATTGTATTTTTTCAAGGAGTCAAATTATCTCACAAGAAGATTATGTATAACTTACTCATATAAATATCAAAATTCGATGCATTTAGAAGTTTAGATTTTTAATCATATGACTGAGATTTGCTACATTAAGTATAAAATATGAAATTAAAATTGATACATAAGACTTGATACCTGTTGTATAAAATAGAGAATGATTGTTGAAAAAGATAAAAGGTTATCTAGTCATTGAATATTACATCACACATGGATTGCAATTAGTTACCCAAAGTTGTATTGTATTCCTCTACTAAACCAACATAAATATCCTTTTCTTTCATTTCTCCTTTTCTTTTATTTGTCAACTTGTTCTTTGAAGTTAAATTAAATTTATATTTTAAATTTAAATTTTAAGTGTTTTAAAAATTAAAAAAAAATAATTTAATATCTGTCATATTAATTTAAGTTATCTGACTTTGAGAGCACGATAAAACATATTTCTGAAAATATTTTATCGAACTTTACCTTTGTATATGTTCCTTTCATTGAAACATAGCAGTCATTTGTTAGAGTGTATAAAAATAATTTTAAATAAAATGTATTATCTTAATAAAATTGTATTATCATAAATCCAACAAATGCCAACACTAGTTTTACAATAGAGAAAATGCATTGTTTTTACCCTAAACTATAAACGAAATTGCTGAGACACACCAGAACTTAAGTAGAGTCCTATTACCCCTGGATATTATTTATGCTAACATTATTTCTTATACACTATTTGATGTGCTGTATTAGAACTTGCCTTTTCAATCTTGATATATTTAAACAAACGTTTTAAAAAAAAAAATTGCATATACATTCTAAGATTCATCGGGGATTTAGTAGGGGTTCAATATATGTTATTTTTTATCTCAATTTATATGACACAAATAGAATTTAAATAATCAATCATACCTTTAATATGTGTTTAGATAATTTAGTCTGTTAGCTATCTAACTTATAATATTTTTATGTAATTTTCAAATAATGTACATTACTTTTTTTTTTTGGATAAACAATAGTCATTTATATATTTAAAATAATTTAAATTTTAAATTATTATGATTTATAATACTTTTATTCTATTCCAATTTAAGTAACACTAATATAATTTCGAGAGTAAATCAAATATTTTATATTTTTAAAAATTTTTAAGTTTTTAATTATTGTGATTTATAGTTTTTATGTATTTTTTGAATTATATAACAAATTAAATTTTATATATATATATATATATATACACACACACACACACACACACTTTGTTTCTAAGTGTGTGTGAAATAATGTATACTTATGTTTTACCTGGTTGTGTTGTTACAATGTATGTGATGTATATACATTAGGATTGTTAGTGCAAGCAGTGTGGGCTATCATTGTGGGATGTTTTTTGATTGTAGGTGATGTGTCCTTAGTGTGTATTTTGTATGATTTATTTTCTACTTTGCACGATTGGCCTATGATACCTACTGAGTACAAGTAGACCGTAGTCAATCCTACTGTACCTTTCTGGAACAAATTCAGGTTCCGATTCTCCTCACATGGCTTAATTTTGGGTGACTTCAAAGTATCCAAGGTAGCGGTTGGACTTGCTTGCATCCGGGGTCCTCTTCTATCATGCTTTATTAGTTTATGTCTTTACTAGTATTCAATGAGAAATGTTATTCCTGTTGGTTTACTGATGTGTTTGACTCATGAATTGTATTATTATTTCTTACACTATTGACACCTGGGTTTGGAAATTATGGATTATTAATGGTTATGTTTTCTTTTCACATTATTGTCACGACCTGAATTACGGCCTAGCTGTGATGGGAAATCTCCAATCCACCGTGAACCGGAGACCACCCCCTAAACCTAACCAAACACCACACATCGCTCAACAATGGCTAAATTCCAAATATATAACATGATAACACAAGATAAGTTCAAAGAACAAAATATATGTCTATAACCGATAGCCTGAAACCGACCAAACACATCCAACTAACATCACCCAAGTCCACAGTAATAACAAAGCCTTTTTGCAAAAAGAACAAAAACCAGTGTTGGTTGGGACATGTCCCCGTCTTTGACATTGACAATGACAATGTTGATGAACATGAAAACTCTCAATTCTAATCTATGATAAGAACTGATGAAATTTCTAAGTCTTCCGGAGAATAGAAAATCACCACTTCACCACAACGAACCAATGAACCAACTCGACCGCTTAACTCTACGCAGGAAAAATAGAAGTATCTCCAATGCCTGCATAGCATGGGGATACAACGTCTGGAGAAGGTTAGTAAGGCAAACACTAGCATGAAACTCAGGGATAGAGGACAAAATAATGTCAAGTCCAATTAATTCAAATACCATATGAATCACATCATAGTAAAAATATATAAATGATATGTCGGGATAGGGAACAGGGCTTAACATACACTTTAAAACTTTAGTCTGGATTAGGTAGCTCAACCGTCATAACATAAAGAGGCACTAATAACGCTCAAATTACACGTCAATTTAGTGCAAGGCGGTCGTCATCAATATATTTCCCAACTTTGGAGTTGAGGTCGAATCCACGAGGAACAATGTGAGTGGCGATTAAACTAATTTGAAACTATAGCTACAAGTTAAATTTAAATAAATGAGACGCAAAGATAAATGGGGGTTTTCAATGATCAAACAATTGTTAAAGTTTTAACTTGCTTCAGAGCTCAAAACTAAAATTTCAATGGTTCAAATCAATGATAGAGGGGAACTAGGGTTGTGATCACTATGATTATTAATCCCCATTAAATAATAACTATAGATTAGGTTCTCATGACTTGTGGGAAACACCAAATTATCAGTTTTGACAGTCCATCTGAGTGTTTCTTAACCAACTTAGATGTTGAACTCCCTAATTCTGTCGAACTTAGGAAATCATTCTATTCATACTGATTTTATCTCAAGTTGATCAATCTTGTTACAGCATTAATCATTAGATGGGAACTTAACCTTCCCAAATCCTCGTTGATAATTCGCTATCTCTAGTTTATTTCTCAGTTCGAGCAAATCAATATAAGGCGAGATCTATTGTTTGCAACCAACAGAAAAATAATTAATACAAAAGAATTATCAAGATGTTCCCACAATCACTCGAACCCTAACCAACTATTAAGACAATACAAGTGTAATCATAGATCCCATAACCCTAGTTATGGGCTTTAGTTCCACACAAAATAGAAGCGATAACAATAACTGAATTCATAATTCAAAGTGATTAAACTTACAAAAGATGTAGTCAGAAATTGATTCTCTTCCCAAATTCAAGAAGAATATCGCATAACTAAATCAAAGAATTGAAAATTGAATTCTAAGTTTTGAGCCCCAAAAAGAGGCGTCTTTTTCTTTGGAATAAGTTCAAGACGTTCCGCCCCTTTTGATTAGAAAACCCTAACATATGCTTTAAATACTTCATCCTAATTAAGAAAACAAAATCACAGATCATAGTATTTTCTCGGACAGAAGACGACGTGTGTGACGTCTTATCAGGAGTCTAATTCCTTATCAAGAATGTTGTCAGCTCCTCTTTACATTTGAACAAGTTCTTTCTTCAGCTGACGATGAAGCCTGATGGCTTATCAGACATGTGATGACTTATCAGAAATGTTGTTGCTTCTTCACTTCAAGTTATCAAGCACTACCTAAGCCTGACGGCTTATCACAACTCTGACGGCCTATCATAGGTTGTTGTTACTTCTTCCAGTTGAATCTCATTCTCTGTCTAAGGATGACGGCAACTCTGCTAGCTTATCACAAGGATGACGACTTATCAGACAAGTCGTCAGCTATACTTCCCTCTCTACTTGCTAACTAAGAGGATATAAAGCACAATCGACAGTCAATCATCCATTTTAGCTCAAAACATCTTTACCATCTCCAAGGTCAATTAATTTGAAAAACAGCTGTGCATATTATTGAAGAACAACAATGTGACACACAAGAATCAAGATATGGCATCAATTCAGCAATGACAACCGTGCACGTACCAAGATTATACTATCCAAACAAGTTATAAACTAGCAATGTAACCAGTGTGCCCTTATGACAAAGAGGTACCTCTTCACTCATATGTGAACTCAAGCATGTAAATGTGGGGACGGTCAAGAGACACTCACTCTCAAAAAGAAGTTCCAGTCAATGTATGCCAAATACTATAAGCTTGCCCTTATTTTCATTACCAAAGCTTTCAGACAGTTAAGTTAGGATCAATATAGGACTTTTCTTCAGCTTGTAATGTAGGCTTGGGGTCTCACTTATCGACCTTTACCTTATTTCTCCCTTTCTTGATTAAAGCACATTCAAGCTGGGTGCAATTTTTATTCATTTTTTTTCACAACTTTTCTTTTTTCATTCTTTTTCTACCATACCCAACCTTGTATATTTTTTTTATTACCTTTCTTCATACTTACTTTACATCACGCACCCTATGATAGCCACCCTCAACTTAGAATATTTGCCTAAGTCAAAGTGGACAATGTCCAAGGAGGACCAGGGCTAAAACAGGTTCATTGTGATACAAATGAGAAGGTGATAGGTATAATAAAAAGAATAGGCATTCAGGTTTAAAATTAGGATTAAGAGATATTATTCACACATGGAAGGTCATTTAGGCTAAAAATAGACTAATTTCAACAACGGCTTATGATCCTCTCCTAACCGCTATCCTACAACTAAGTCAAGACTAACCGGGCAAGTTTTGGATGAACACACAACGGGAACTAGCTAGTATCTCACTCACACATGGCACAAAGGTACATCACAAGCTACTACCCATTCGGTTCATGCAATTGTTTAGTAATGGTTATCATGTCACTAGTACTAATGCCATAACAAGATGCACAATGGTCACACATAAATGCATATCACACAGTTATAAAATAGACCATTGGAGAGATGTTCAAAAATCAACAAAAACATGTTAATTTTCTAAGGTACTTGTATTTCTCCTAGTCAACTACAACATTTTACAATAAATCACAATACGCCTAAACATGCCGGCTCTTCTAGGAATAAGACTTTGGGGAAAAGAGGCACAACAATAAAAACCCCAAGAGGACATCAACACCTACAAGTAGCCCCACCCTCAACTTAAAATCATGCAATGTCCCCAGCGTCAAACCAAAATAAGAGAGCTAGAAACATACTTGTGGCATCATGGGTGCGAAGATCTGATGTCAATCACATAATACGAATACAAACAACAAAATACCTTGGGTTGCCTCCCAAGCAGCGCCTAATTTAGTGTCGCGGCACGACCTAACTCAACTTTTGAGGATATGAATTTCACACACAACTTAGAGTCCATCTTCTTGCCTCGATCATAGGGGGTGGTACAAAAATTAAGAAGTCATGTAATGGATTGAGTGTGGTAAACCACTCAGCCTTAAAGTAAGGTGTGTTTTTATGTTGCTTGTCTAATATAAAATCAAAAATATAGGATTCTTGTTCCTCATCTTCATACTCTTCTACTATTTTAAGTGATTCCACAGACAAGATATCATCTAAACATAATGTAGAAAAGTGCTTTGAATGAGGCCCAATCAAGCCTACTTCAAAATTTACACTATCTACTACATACTCACTTTTATTCACCTTCTCGACATCTTTACTTCGAATTGGGCTAGAGTCTTTATTAGAGATTTTTTTTGTTTCTTCTTTTACCTCTAGCACCATGTCCTCAATCTTGGCATCATCTCTCATGGTTGGTTTGGTTGGCTGGGAAATCACTGAGGGTTTCTCAACATCAAGCTCAATATAAATCTAGGGTTCTTGCTCCTCATCTTCATACTCTTCTATTATTTTAAATGATTCTACAGACAAGATATCATCTAAACATAATATAGAAAAATTCTTTGAATGATTGACCTCTATATCCATCTCCATATGAATGATTGGCTTCATCTCTTGTCGCATATCACATACGATATCATACATTTCTTTCTGGAGATCCAACATTCATTAAAACATAGCTTCAATGCCACTCTTACCGGTGCTTTGTTCTTTCTTTTCTTGACCATAAGACCTATCAAACTCATAAGAAAAACTAGAATTTGGGTTAGCGCAATAGAGAGAAGGGGACATTTGGACAATCACTCCAATATCCATCTTGACCACCACATAAAGAACAATCACACTCCCGGTAGGATGGAGATGGTGCAGATATCTCTCTCCGGGGAACATATCTACAATCTTGCCAAAAGTAAGGTCCATCACAATATGGACATGGATCATCAAGATAAGATTTCCAACCACCAAGCTCATGTTCATTCCATGATACCATAGTAATAAGAAAACTAAAATAAAAATCGACCTAACACAAGAAATAAAAGAAAACTAAAAATAAATATTTACAAGTTTGAATTCAAGCAAGTAGGATAAAATTTCAAACCAACTCAATATGCCAAATTGTTCCCCGACAACGACGCTATTTTTGATAACGCTCAACTTACACGTCATCAATATATTTACGTAACTTTAGAGTTAGGGTCGAATCCATAAGGAACAATGTGAGTGGTGATTAAACTAATTTGAAACTATAGCTACAAGTTATATTCAAACAAATGAGACGAAAAGATAAAATGGGGGTTTTTAATGATCTAACAATTGTTAAAGTTTTAACATACTTCAGAGCTCAAAACTAAAATTTCAATGGTTCAAATTAATGATAGAGAGGAACTAGGGTTGTGATCACTATGATTATTAATCCCTATTAAATAATAACTGTAGTATTGGGTTCTTATGACTTGTGGGATACACCAAATTATCAGTTTTAACAGTCCATCTAAGTGTTTCTCAACCTACTTAGATATTGAACTCCCCAATTCTCTCAAACTTAGGAAATCATTCTATTTATACTGATTTTATCTCAAGTTGATCAATCTTGTTACAACATTAATCATTTGATGAGAACTTAACCTTCCCAAATCCTCATTGATAATTCGCTACCTTTAGTTTATTTCTTAGTTAGAGCAAATCAATATAAGGCGAGATCTATTATTTGCAACCAACAAAAAATAATTAATACAAAAGAATTATCAAGATGTTCCCACAATCACTCGAACCCTAACCAACTATTAAGACAAGACAAGTGTAATCATAGATCCCACAACCCTAATTGTGAGTTTTAGTTCCATATGAAAGAGAAAGCAATAACAATAACTGAATTCATAATTCAAAGTGATTAAACTTACAAAAGATGTAGTCAGAAATTGATTCTCTTCCCAAATTCAAGAAGAATATCCCACAACTAAATCAAAGAATTGAAAATTGGATTCTAAGTTTTGAGCCCCAAAAATAGGTGTCTTTTTCTTTGGAATAAGTTCAAGAGGTTCCGCCCCTTCTAATTAGAAAACCCTAACCTATGATTTAAATACTTCATCCTAATTATGGAAACAAAATCATAGATCATAGTATTTTCTCCGACAGACGACAACATGTGTGATGTCTTATCAGGAGTCTGATGTCTTATCAAGAATGTCGTCAGCTCCTTTTTACATTTGAACAAGTTTTGTCTTCTGCTGATGATGAAGTCTAATGGCTTATCAGACTTGTGATGACTTATCAGAATTATCGATGCTTCTTCACTTCAAGTTCTCAAGCACTGCCTAAGCTTGACGGCTTATCATAACTCTGACGACCTATCACAGGTTTTCGTCACTTCTTCCAACTGAATCTAATTCTTTGTGTAAGAATGAAGACAACTCTGATAGCTTATCATAAGGCTGATGACTTATCAGACAAGTCATCAGCTATACTTTCCTCTCCACTTGCTCAGAAATCAACTCTTTTACTTCCATTATTGCTGGTTCTCTTACATCTTGACTTTTACTACAATATCAAAGAGAAAACAATAAAAAATGACAAAAGTTGCTTAAAACTTTACAATTATTCTCAGTTAAAAGCCTCAAGTGTGTTAGCATCTGCTCACATATCAGGAACCCACAGGCTATATGACCCAGCTCTCCCCAGCTAGTAGGGCCCCAGTGCATGTGGCCGCATGAACCGGGGGTATACATATATGGACTATGGGGGATTGAACCTCTCGGTATACCAATGTGACAAAAGAACCCAATCATGTAATATAATGTGGGGGAATCGAACCACCCAATCATATGATAATAATAATAATAAGGGGAAATTGAACTACCCAATTATGTAGACCTAGTGTCGGCAACCGCAGTTTCCAGTATCGGTCCCTCGAGACCTTTACTTTTATGACTCAGCTACACAATCCTTATTAAAGCCCAATTAAACCATTTGTCACACATTCCATTTATTAAACCATGATACACATTTAGGCATACATTATTGGTATCGTCATACCAACTACACTTGTATGGTAACATCAACATGCCAAAATATTTTCATTATATAGGAAAATTCATAGCCCCCTTGGTTCTATTATGCATTAGCTTAGGGAATTACACAATTCCATAAGATTCTATTCAAAATCATTATACCTCATTGACTTTTCACATTATGCAATAGTTCAAGAGTAGTTCAATATGCATATGTGTTATATTCAAAACCAATTTAATTATGTGGGGTTGGGGTTATTACCACTCCAAAAGTCACAAGTTGGGAGACGTCATAATCCCCTCATTTATTCACCAAGCCCATGCACCCCACAAGTTCAAAACCATAATCAAAGAATGAATAATCATAGGTAAACTATGGGAAGCACTATTCTACAACAAACATTTAAAACCCTCAACCCATGTTTCTAAACCCAAACCAAAATCATATGAATAATACTTTAAAACACATGCTTTTAAGAAAATAGCAATTAGGGAAGAGTAACATACCCAAAATACCAATTTTCACGAAAAGAATTCAACCCTTGATCCCTTGGATGACCTACTCCATGGAAAGTAAGAAGGAAATTATCCAAAGTGCCCTTAAATTAAAAAATGAAATTTGGTTGTCAGTGTCTATGGATCACTATGTGAATCGTAGGGTTTCATTATGACTCATCACCATGAGTTGTAGCCAAGAAAGTTTCTAGGGAACACTCACACATTATTGACTCTATGACTAAAATAATAAGACTCACAATGGGACCCTACAAAACGTTTGTTCTAGTCGTAGTCAACACAGAAATTATTTGGGGTAAACATTGTAGATCCTATGATTTGAACAAAATGACTCGTAATGAGTCCTAACAACTTATAATGAGTCACTCATATTTAGAATAGAACTTATCCACATACACACACATTGTTTAGGTTTTAATTTGAGTCCAACAACTCGTCAAGAGTCCCTACGACTTGTAGGGTAAGTTGTAGTCAGGACAGTGAGGATAAAAATTCAGAAATTCTCAGAGATCAACACCTAGGGTATTTTATTCTCCCTCCCCCCTACTAGGATTATTCATCCTCGAATGATAGGTCAAGGCATCCCTTAGCACAATTTAACACAGAAACTCACCCACACTTACCTTTAACAAAGATAGAAAACAAAGATGTTTAGATCACACATACCTTAAGCACGATTTTCTGAAATAGTGAATTGGAATAGATACTTGGACTTTATGTCCTCTTCAGTATCCCAAGTAGCTTTCTCCAAAGAATCTTTATAGAAGCCAATCCAAGATCTCAACCGGAATTTCCTAATAAAATAAGGAATTTAAAATGCCCATACATTCTAAAGGAATAACCAATGAAGGATCACCCACAAACTTCATCAATATCGAGATGTGGAAGACCGGATGAATGGAGCTTAAGCTAAAAGACTACTCCAATTCATATAAAACATTACCAACCCTCTTCAAAACAAGATAGAAACCAAAATATCAAGGACTAATCTTCCTCTTCTTCCAAACTGCATCATGCCCTTCATGGGAGATACCTTAAGAACACCCAGTCACCAATATTAAACTCCAACTCCCTTTACCTTACATCTTCATAGGACTTTTGGCGGTCTTAATCCTGTCTCGAATCATCTTCACCTTCTTCATAGATTGGTGAACCAAATCAGGGACACATACCTACACCTTCTACCATATAAGTCCTTAAACAGAGCCATACCAATTCTAGAGTTATAACTATTGTAATATGCGAACTCTATGAGAGGCAAGTGGTCAACCCGAACACCACCATATTCAATCACACAAGATCTGAGTATATCCTCTAAAGCCTGAATGGTTCTCTCTGCTTTCCCATCCGTCTGCGGGTAGAAAATGGTGCTAAGGCTCACCTTAGTCCCTAAACCTTTCTTAAAAGAATGCTAAATATAAGAAGAGAACCAAGTACCTCAATCATGTATGATGGAGATAGGAGCACCATGCAACTTTAGGTTCTCCTCAACAAACATCTTGGCATAATCCTCAGATGAGAAACTAGTCCTCACTTGCAAGAAGTAAGCGGACTTAGTTATCCTATCCACGATGACCCAAATTAAATTAAATTATTGGCGAAACCGCAGAAGAGTGGTAACAAAATCCATATTAGTTACTTCCCATTTCCACACAAGTAGCTCAATATCTTGAAGTAATCCACCAGGCCTTAAGTGCTCCAACTTCACTTGCTGACACACCATGCACTTAACCACAAAATTGGCCATACCCCGATTCATATTATTCCACTAATAGATTTTCTTAAGATCATGATACATTTTCATTGAACCATGATAAATAATATAATACGAATCATGAGTTTTGGCCAAAATTCTTCCTCACAACCCATCAACATTGAGAATACATAATCAACCTTGGTATCTCAAGATACCATCACCACTAATCTCGAAAGCCATCACTTTCTGCCTACCTATATATAATGCCCCAAATTTGGTACTCGGAATGCTACACGGTGCTCATGACTCCGAAGGACCACAAGCTAACCCATGACTGATATCTATAGCTATATACTGGATAAAATACCTGGACGACGTCTACATGGACGACAGATTTGTAATCACTCAGATAGGTTATACTCTCTGGCAAGAGTATGATTCCTCTCCCTAACGTGAGGATATTCCTCCTTAGGGGAACAAAGATGTTGGGCTCCATGAATGCTCACATGGTTTATGTCGGTTAAGAGAACCTTCCCTACAGATAAAATTTTAGATGAAAGATAAAGTAATTTCTATACACACTTATAGATTTCATTTAGCCTATATGTTTTGAGAAAAGGGAAGAATACAAATTTCAGAAATAAGGGTAATGGCTCATAAGAATATAACATATGATTTATTGATCATGATTTTCGATATTCAGTTTTCAAATTACTCAAGCCTATATGAGTCATTTACCTTTAGCATCATTGTTTTATAAAATATAATGATATTGTTTACTTATTGCATTCACCCCCATATACTCAGTGCATCCTCAAAGTACTGATCCACATATACGTCTATGTGCTACATTGTCTTATAATGTAGGTTCAGGTACTCAGTCTCAGCAGTGGGAGTGATTTCTGAGCATCTCATCTATATCTCTGTAGTTGGTGAGTCCTCATAGTACAGGGACTTAGCTATTCATATTTTCAGTTTATCTATAGATGTTTCTGTGTCCATCAGAAAGTTCAAGCCAGCTGGGGCTTGTCCCAGTGCTCTCTAGTTTCAGTTAGTAGAGGCTTGTCGGACTACCAGATTTAGTATTCAGATTTTGTTTCATTATTTTGATTTTTAACATTTGCTTTATTAGACTAATGAGATTAGTATTATGAGTCATACTCAGATAATGCACATAGTTTTCCGTATTCATTATGATCTTACATTCATATTTCCCCTATTTTGAGATTTAGACTTAGTAGAAAGTAGCCAGGGTTAGCTAAGGACTACTTGTAGTTCGGGGCACCGTGTGGCATCCCAGGTATCAGTTTTGAGATGTTATAATATCCTTCATGAAATCTCGCTTCCTCTCATCCACATACAAATATCTCCCCATGGACAACCTGTTAAGAGCATCAACAACTGCATTAGCTTTATCTAGATGATAGTGAGACTCATGTCATAGACCTTTAGCAACTTAAGCCATCTCCTTTTCCTGAGATTCAACTCTTTCTGATTAAACACATGTTGTAGGCTCTTATGATTAGAATTAATATCCACATAGACCCTATACAAATAGTATCGCTAGATTTTCAATGCAAACACGACAACCAACAATTCTAAATCATGAGTCGAATAATTTTTTTCATGAACCTTTAACTATCTAAAAGCATATGCAACCACCTTGCTATGTTGCATCAACACACAATCTAGTCCCACCTAGGACACATCACCAATAAACAGAAAAACCATCTGTACCCTCAGTTTGGGTCAAAATTGGAGCCAAAGTCAACTTACCCTTTAATTTTTAGAAACTACTCGTACAAGCTTTCGATCAAAAGAACTTTGCCTTTTTTGAGTCAACCTAGTTAGTGGGACAACAATAGAAGAGAAGCTCTCCACAAACCTTTTATAATAATTGGCTAAACCCAAGAAGCTTCGAATATAGGCTGATGTCGTGGGTCTAGGCCACTTCTTAACTGCCATAACTTTATGTGGATCCACCATGATCCCTTCACTAGAGACAAAATAACCCAGATAAGTCACAACATTCAACCAGAACTCACACTTAGAGAACTTAGCATACAATTTCTTCTCCTTAAGGGTTTGCAATACTAAACGGAGGTGATCAATATGATTTGCCTCACTGTTTTAATATACCAAAATATCATCAATGAACATAATGACAAACAAGTCCAGAAATTGATGAAAACCAGGTTCATAAGATCCATGAATATTGTCAGGGCATTAGTCAAACCAAAGGACATCACTAAAAACTCAAAATGACCATACTGGGTTCAAAAAGTAGTCTTTGAGATATCTACCTCCCAAATATTTAACTGAATGTAACCCGACCAAAGGTTAATCTTAGAAAAGAACTTAGCCCCTAAAGCTTATCGAACAAATTATCAATCCCTGGAAGAGGATACTTATTTTTCACGGTTACCTTATTCAACTTGCGGTAGTCAATACAAATCCAAAGAGACCCATCCTTCTTACATACAAATATAATCGAAGCACCCTAAGGAAAAACACTAGAGTGGATAAAGACCTTATCTTGAAGATCTTTCAAATGCTTTTTGAGTTCTTTCAACTCAGCCGGAGTTTGTAAGGAGGAATAGAAATAGGATGAGTGTCTAGTAGAATATCAATCCCCAAATCAATTTCCCTATTAGGAGGAACACCAGACAACACGTCAAAAAATCCATAGACCATAGGGACAATTTGCAAAGAAGGACGTTCGGATCTACAGTCCTTAACATGCACTAAGTAATAAAGTCACCCTTTAGAAACCAATTTTCGGGCTCTAAGATACAAAATAAACCTTTTCTTAGGAATTAGGGAACTACCTTCCCATTCGATCGTTGGATCATTAGGGAATTAGAGAATGATCGTTCGGGTTCGACAATCAAGAGACGCATAGCACGAATACAACTATTCCATACCCCAGATCACATTAAAGCCTAACATGTCCAACTCTTTCAGATCCACTAAGGTCTCCCTACCACAAACCGACATTACATAGCCCCTATAGACCCTTTTAGCCATAATAGAGTCACCCACTGGGGTGGACACAGAGAAGGGCTCTAGAATACATTCACGGTAAAAACCAAAATGGATAGCTATATAAAAGGTCAGGGAGGGTAGACTCAAGATCATGTAGAAAATATATAGAACTAGAGAAAAATTTGAGCGTAGTTGCAACAACATCGGGGGAGGCCTCAGAATCCTGACGAGTGGCAAGAACATACAAACAGTTATGTCTAGTGTCAAAGCCAGAAGCAGAAGTATCACCCTTTGGTATAGAAGTCGATAAAGTAGCAACAGGAATCTTATTTTCTCCAAAAGAAACTCTAGAAGGAAAATCCTTATGCATATGACCAATCTTCCATATTTAAAGCACTGGTTCCTCCCTTCTTTACAAATACCAAGATACACCTGACCATAAAATCTATAAGGGGGATATGATGGAGCTGATTGAGCCCTACTAGCTTGACCCGAAGGTCGTTACTTGTTACTCTACCTTTCATTCATCTTCACTTTCTTATTTTTTTCCTTTTCCACTTATTGCATAAACACAACAAATATAGATATGTCTACGTCTATACTTAACAAGGAGGCCTTGCTCTTCAAGATCAATTCATGGGACAACTCAGAAGCAAACATCCTCATTATAACCCTCTGCTAGACACAAATTTCTGAGCATATCACGACAGTCAATGGAACTTCAAGGCATACTCTTTTATTATCATCCTACCTTGCTTCAAATTTATAAATTCCTCAGCTTTTACCTTCCTCAACTCCTGAGGAAAGAAGAGATCAACAAAAACACTAGAGAAGTCATCCTATAAAGTGGACTCAATATCACCACCCCTAGATTGGTCCATTCTTCCCACCACCAATACGCCACATTCTTCAACTGGTAAGCAGAAAACTCCACACCCTCCACATCAATACCATGTATCATACAAAAAATATTTTCCATCTCATCAATGAAATTTTAAAGATCTTCCTTAACTTTAGAAACAGTGAAATTCAAAGGCCTCAACCTCATAAATTGGCCAACTTAAGTGACCTTAGAGGATGGAGCAACAAAAGCCACACAATTAGTTTGAGTATGCACCAACTGGGTAAGCAAATGGATCGATTAGAAAAACTCAACATTAGACACATCAGATTAAGGTGTTCGAGGAGGGATAGGGGGAACCAGTGGAATTCCACTAGGGCAATTAGAAAAAGTAACCAAAGACTGGGTATGAACTCCTTGAGTAGGATGAACTTCATCCACATTATCCTCAAACGGTACATAATAGTTTTCATGAACATCAAATCTTCTGGAAGGCATAATCTGAAAAGCAAACATACAAAGATTAGAGGAGATTTAAAGATCTTAGACTCTATGGCCCAGAATAGAACAACAAGAATGGGAAATATTTCCTAAATGCCTCATAGCCTCTCCATTATAAGTGTGGCACACTACACACCCATAAAAGAGACTCTACTTGAAATGACTTTGTGGACACCAAATAACACTAACCTAGGCTCTGATACCAATATTTTCATGATCCAAAATAGGGTCTAGCTATGATGGGCATCTCCAATCCACCGTAGACTGGAGACTACCCCCTAAACCTAACCAAATAATACACACCGCCCAATAATGGTTGAATTCTAAACATATAACAAGATAACACAAGATAAGTTCAAAGAACAAAAGATATGTCTATAACCAATAATTGGTAACCGACCAAACATATCCAACCAACATCACCTAAGTAAATAGTAATCCAACAAAGCCTCTATGCAAAAAGAACTAAAACCAGTATTGGTCAGGACATGTCCGTGACTCTGATAGTGACAATGATAATGTTGATGATAGTGAAAACTCTCAATTCTAATCTATGATAAAAGTAATGAAATGTCTAAGTATTTTAGAGAATGGAATCTCACCACTCCACCACAACGAACTGACGAACTGAGTTGACCGCTTAACTCTATGCAGGAAAATAAAAGTATATCTGGTGCTTACACTGTGTGGGGATACACCATCTGGAGATGGTTGTGGGGTGAACACTAAAATAAAACTCAATGATAGGGCACAAAATTATGTCAAGTCCAATTAATTTAAATACCATATGAATCATATCATAAAATAAAAAGGCACCTATGAGCTATATGGTCCCAGCTTCTCCCCAGCTAGTAGGGCCTCAGTACATGTGGCTGTATGAACTAAAGGGTATACATATGCACTAAAGACAACTCAAACCACTAGAAAAATCAAGGTGAAACAAGCAGATAATAATATTATTATAATAATAATATGGGGGACTCGAACCACCCAATCATATTATAATAATAAGAGGGACTTGAACCACCCAATCATGTAGACCCCTACATCCGTCACCGCGGTTTCTAGTATTGGTCCTGAGGACCTTTGCTTTCATGAATCAGATACACAACCCTCATGAAAGCTTAATTAAACCATTTATCACACATTCTAATTCATTTAACCATGATACACATTTTGACATGCATTATTGGTATCCTTATACCAACTACACTTGCAAGGTCATATCACTATGCCAAAATAATTTCACTATTTAGGGAAATTCATAACCCTCTAATTTAATTATGCATTAGCTTAGGGAATTACAAAACACATAAGGTTCAATTCAGAATCATTATACTTCATTGACTTTTGACATTATGAAATAGTTCAAGGGTAGTTCAAGATGCATACTTTTCATATTCAAAACCAATTTCACAATGTAGGATTAGGGTCATTACCACTTTAAAAGTCACAAGTTGGGGGAAGTCACAATCCCCTCATTTATTCACCAAGAACATACAACACACCAGTTAAAAATCATAATAAAAAAATAAATAATCATAGGTAAACCATGGGAAACACTGTTCAACAACAAACATTCAAAAACCTCAACCCATGTTTCAAAACCAAAACTATATAAATAATATTTTAAAATACATCCTTTCAAACAAATAGTAATTAGGAAAGAGTAACATGCCTGAAATACCAAGTTTCATTAAAAGAATTCAACCCTTGATCCCTTAGATGACCTACTTCTTAGAAACCCCAAGTATCTTACTTGAGAGAATTTGAGAGGGTTCTGAGAGTATTTATGTAACACCCCAAAAATTTAGACTAATATTAGCACCATGCTTTGAGATCATGAGAAATAAATTATAGTTCTTTCATAGTTTTATGAGTGGGTTTGATGTATATTAAGGCCCCAAATAACTCCCAGCTATTCGACGAATCAAAATAGTCCTTACCGATTAAGTTTTCGGGAAGAATGTTGCTTTAGTTAACTATAAATGAGAATATCTTTTTCTATACTAAGAATTTTCCTACCCAGGACCCACCAAGTGATAATAAATTGAATTAACTTTCCATCGATACAAATTTAGCCCAAATTCGATACTCGGATGAGAAGTTATGACACTTTTAGTGAAAAATAGTAGCCCAACGCGATAGGACCGCATTGCAGAGATGGCCAAAATCACATTCGTCCTTTTCCAGTGGGCCACCACGATAATTCCACATTATGCCAAGGGGAATTTTCACATTTAGTGAGGCATGCAATTTCACCGCGTCGTGCCGACATGCAAAATCGGATTTCCAGCTTTGCGATTTAAATTCCAGGGACCGTTTAGCTTTTTCCCAAGGCCCTAAATTCTTCCAAAACATTAAATTAAATCCTAAAGGGACTTAGGTTGCCCGTTACTCATAATTTCTCTCCAAGAAACAAATCTTCTCTCAAGAATAGGCCCTAAACTTTAAAAATCCAAGATTTATTCTCAAGAAAAACTCCAAGAACCTTTACGAAATTATCAAACCAGGTATGTTATATGTTCATCCTTGGGTATATTCCACCCTTGGATTCCAATAATCTAATTTTAAATTCAAATTTAAGATCTCTTACAAGTTATTGTGATATTTAGACATGAAACCCCACGAATCTTGATTTCATACCATGTTTACATGAGATTGTTGTTGTTATTAAAACCCACACATTTGAATGGTGTTGTTTGCTAATTTAAATCTTAGTGATGTTGATGTTAAAATCATGCCATTACTATAGGCTTCAAGCTATTCCCAAGCTTAAGACATGCTTTACAAGTGTTTGATGAAATGCCTCAAAGAGTGAGTTTTGAATAATGACCCTCGTTATGTTTTCTAGTGATTTCACATGGAATGCATTATAGTATGTTTAAAATATTATGACGTCCTTATCATGTTCACACGAATCAAGAACAAAACCCCCAGCCTATGATTTGGTCATGTGATTGTGCGATGTTTTTCATGTGTATAAAGCATCCCCATGTTAAAGACTTAGTCCCCATGTTTTTGATGAAATGCTTGAGTGACTAATTATGAACAATTATTTTCTTCCATGGTTTCAAAGATTTTAAGTGGTCCTATTATTATACAGGAAATTATCATGCCAGTCAAACTTAGACCAGTTCAGTAATCCAAGTTAGTTCATTTCTATAGTTAAACTCAATCCTGTCTAATAATTAGTTTCGTTCAATTGGGATTAGGATTTATCACTGAGCAAACCCAAGAATGGGGGAATTCTTGTTAGTATAGGTTTAAAACCTTAGTAGCAATCCCTGAGTTACAGAACTACGTAGATAGTGTAGGTTTGAGATATCTTCCTACTGGTTTAGGGTTGACAAATATCTTATGATGTCAATCAGTTAATTTAGGGTTAACAAGGTGTCTTCTTGTTTAGTTTAGGGATGACACATCCAGTGTTAGTACTCGTGGTACGGTACTAGCACCCTTCCAACTGGGGTTACAGGTTGGACCCTTATCAGCTCAAATTTAGGGCATCTCTATTAGATGATACCTCCCATAGTTTTAGTTTTAGTACTCAGTTTAAAATTTAGTTTAGTCTTGCTTGACTATAGAACATAGTTATCAGTTCTTTAGTTATCAGATTTTAGTACTTTAGTTTATAGATTATATTTAGAACATATTTTACGCTTGGTCATGCATTCTCAGTCTTTACAAATTTCATGCATTCTATTCAATACTTTATTCTATACATTCAGTCAGTTATTACTCATTCACTTGAACCCATGCATATCATCCTACCTTATTTAGCATACCAGTACATTCAAAGTACTGATTGGATACTCATTTTTTGCACTATGATGTATCGTATTATAGGTTCAGACGCTTAATTCTTGGATCACGCATAGAATTTCCATATTATCAGACCTAGCAGTAGTGAGTCCTCATATTTCGAGGCATGGTTTATTTATCTCAGCTATTTCATAAATTTTTAGTATTTTTTTATTCAGTTGGAGTTAGTTGGGGGTTTGTCCCAACAACTCCAGAGTAAGTCAGTAGAGGCTTTTCTGACTAGTACAAATAGTTAGTCAGTCTTCAACTATCAGTTGTCGTTATCAAACATTTTATCAGTATCCTCAGTATTATTTTACAGACTTTATCAGAATTATAAATTTGAAACCTTATGGTATTCCTCAGTTAAATTCCATATATGATCAGTTGTTATTAGTTTTATCAGTGCTCACAGTAGGTACCAGCTCATGGGTTAACTTGTGGTCCCCAAGACATTACGCACCGTGTGGCTCCTTAGGTTTACTCCTGAGGCATTACAAATTTAGTATCAGAGCGTAGGGTTTTAAAGTATCCTAGTAAGTCTTAAAGCTATATCAAGTAGAGTCTTGTGCATAGGTGTGAAGCGCGCAACACTTATGGACAAGAGGCTATGAGGTGTTTTAGGAAAAGTTTCCTTCTTTCAGTTTTCATGTTGTGTAAAAGAACATGAGCTCAAGTTGAACTCTCTGTCTAATTCAATTGTTCCTTCTGATTAGAGACCATGCCTCCCAGAAAGACAAATGGAAGAAGAAATGTAAACCACCTAGCACCTCCACCTATTCAGGATGATCACCTGAATGAGCATATTTCTCATGCAGAGTTCATAGCTATATTCACTACTCTATCCCATTCTATAATGTCTTAGAATGCTCAGCCAGTCGCTGTTTCAATCAACCTAGTGGCCAATACTACCGCAGCTAGGATTTGAGACTTTACCCAAATGAATCCTTCTCTATTTTTAAGATCCAAATTTGAAAAGGATCTGAAGGAACTCTTACACATGGTCCAGAAGGTAACAGACATTATGGGGGTGACTTCTAGTTAGAATACTGAATTGGCTGCTTACCAATTGCAGGATGTAGCTCAAACCTTGTTTAAGCAGTGGAAATGGGATAGAGGCATAGATACAGGGCCTGTAGAGTGGGAAGAGTTTTCTACAACTTTCTTAGAGAGATTCTGTAAGACCTCACAAAAATTCTTAGGTTAAATCAGCACTTTAGGCTTGACAAGCGGTCCAAGACTTAGAATATTTTAGCTAAGTATTCAGACTTAGTGTTGTTTTAGCCTTTGAAATTTAGTAATCTTATTTTATAACCTTCATGTCCTCCAAATATTGATATTTGAGTTAATTTATGATCAGGAATGTCCGTAGGTGTTTCCAGACAAGTTTTGGATTTTAAAACTTTTTTTGAAGCTCCTTGGGAAACCTAAAATAATGAATCAATGTGATCTTGGTGCGCTGCATCAACTATCACATTGATAAATGTTTTCCCCAGCTCCCAGCATCAATTTCTAGTGAATCGATGTAGACTCGATGCGACGCATTGGCTATCATGTCGATGTCAATGACTCGATGCATTGGTTTACGTATTGATAGTACAGTTTTTAGTCATTAAAATACCGTGTCCTTGGGGTATTTAGGTCTTTTTCCTCCAACCATCAACCCCCCAAAACACAAAATTTAGCCCTAATTCACAAAACTATACTCACATTCTCTCAAAAGCTCTCAAGAACTAGCCTTAGGGTTTTTAATTCAAGATTCAAATCTCAGGAATACTACCATCAATCTTCTCAAAATCAAGCATCAAGGTATGTGAAGTGTTCATCCAAGGGTCCCTTCCACCCTTGGAGTCCAAGAATTAATTTTAAACTCCAATTGTATAAATTTTATAAATTCCAATAACTATTAATTAGGTTTCAACCATGTTTTATGATAAGTTCATGTGGGGTTAGTTGGGTTATATGTCCTATTATGTTAAAATTATGCTAAAGCTTTCAAATTGTGAACTACGTCTATGGAGTTATATACTTACATGCTGATTAGTAGTATGTGCATATTTTATACCTTTCAAGTAATTGATGAATTAAGCAAGTGAGTTGAATAGTGAAAATTAAATCATGTTAGCATATGTTCAAGTTCATGTGATGCAAGTAGTTGTTAAAATGCCCCAATGAATAAAGAATAATCGAATACTTAGTTTATATATTTCAAGTTTGTGGCATGTCTTTTAATTTAAGCTATCGAGTCCTGGGGGTACTTGTACCCAATAGTTTAGTTGATTACCTAGAGCCATGGCCAGTTATAAAATAGTATTAGTCACGTTACAATCAGTAGTGTTCTCAGTCATTTTACAGAAAGTCAGGAAATCTCAGTAGTGATCGTTATTCAGTCATAGTACTCAGTTCAAAACTCAGTAGTACTCAGTAGTACTCAGTCAGTTAATAGAATACAGTCAGTCCATGGAAACCACTGAACTCAGGTCCGTTCAGTCAAGTAGTAATATCAGTAACAACGCAATCTAGCCTAGTATAGTTTAAAACTCAGTCCAGTGTCTATTCAGTTGGGAGTAGGATTCAGCACCAAGTGAACCCAAGGATGGGGACTTACTTGTTAGTAGAGAGTGTGATCCTTAGAAGCATTCATTGTATTCCAAAACTTCATAGCCAGCATAGGTTTAGATATCTTTCTGCTAGATTTTATTTGGGTTGATATATCTTATTTGAGTTTTTTCTATCAACGAGGGTTGATAGAAGAGCTTCCTATCAAAGAGGGTTAACTCACAGGTTGTCTTTACCTGTGACATGGTATTTACACCATTCCAGCTGGGATTATAGGGTAGACCCCAATCAATTTAGAGAGGGGCATGTAAGTTAGATGATTACCTCCCATAGTCTCAATTTCAGATTCAGTATCAGAATAGAACTCAGTTCAGTTCTACAGATTCAGGACTATCATATATAGTTACTCAACTCAGTATGGAACTCAATAAAGTTCCATAGATTTCAGGACTTTCAGATACAATCATTTAGATATCATTAATACAGTATCAGTAGACTTAGTAATTAATTAATCAGTATTTAGACTTAGTATTTAGTGTATCACGATCTTAGTTACAATATACGTATTCATGCATGTACTCTTACTCAGTCATACTCATGTTATTTAGTTAGTATTGTTCATGTATATGAATATATGCATTTTAGCCTACCTCACTAAGCATACCAGTACATTCAAAGTACTGACGCATGCTTTCTTTTGTACTACGATGCCTTATATCATAGGTTTCGATGCACGGGCTCTCGAGAATCCTTAGCAGATCCGACTTTTAATAGTCAGAGTAGTGGTGAGTCTTTATACTTTGAGGACATACTTATTATTTATAGTATTTAAATTTTAGTATCAGTAGTCGGAGTTAGTTAGGGTCTTATCCCATTAACTTATCAGTTCATACAGTTTAGAGGCTTTTCAGACTAGAGTACTTTTAGACAGTTGTTTAGTTTTTCATTATTGATGTTTAGTTTTGGTATTGTGATACCATATTCAGTATTATTTATAGTATTGAACCTTATGGCTAGTTTTTTTTGCATATTTCAGTATTACTATTATTCAGTTATCACAGCAGGTACCACCCAAGGGTTAGATTGTGGTCTTTTGAGATCATGACCATCGTGTAGCATCCGGGGTATAGAGTTGGGGCATTAAAAACTTGGTATTAAAGCCTAAGGTTCAACAGTGTCCTAGGAAGTCTACAATCCATATCTAGTAGAGTCTTTGGCACGGGTGTTTTACGTGCCACACTATGGACAAAAGGCTATAAGATGTTTTAGGAACAGTTTTCCTTCTTCCAGTATTCATGTCGTGTAAGTGAGCATGAGCTCCAGTTAAAATCTCTACCTAATTCATGTTTCTCTTCCATTTACAGAACATGCCTCGTAAAAAACTAAGGGAAGAGGATCAGGAGACCAACAGAACCTCAGCCCGTCCAGCCAGATTCTTTGGATGAACATGTCTCCCACGCTGATTTTAGAGCATCCTTCCACCCTAGCTCATTTTGTGGTGGCCCAGAATGAATAACCAGTAGTCGTTCCAGCTAATCTAGTGGCCAATACTGTTTCTGTCAGGATTCGAGACTTTACCTAAATGAAACCTCCATCATTTACTGAGTCTAAGTTAGATGAGGACCCCCAGGAATTTCTTGATTAGGTGAAAAATGTTATAGATATCATAGGGGTGACTGCTGTTGAGATTACTGAGTTAATTGCCTATCATCTACAAGATGTAACCTATACATGGTTTAAGCAGTGAAAGGTAGACATGGTTGTAGATATAGAGCCCATAGAATGGGAAGAGTTTTCTACAGCCTTCTTAGTTAGATTCTTTCCCTTAGAGCTGAAAAAAGCCAAGGTGTTAAGAGTTTATCAATCTCAGGTGAGGCAGTATGAATGTAAAAGAGCATTTCCTTAAGTTCACTTAGTTATCCAGGTATGCTCCCCATGTAGTAGCAGATAATAGATCCAGAATAAGCAAGTTTGTGTCTGGGGTATAGGGTAGAGTGGTTAAGGAGTGCAGGACTGCGATGTTAATTAGGAAGATAGATATATCTAGGCTTAGGGTCCATGTTTAATAGATTGAGGAATAGAAAGTTAAGAAGAAGGAGAGAGAAAATAAGAGAGCCAGAATGAGTAGCTTTAGTTTTGCCCAACTAAAGTCAGAAGGTGGTAACCATACTCGATTTAGTCAGAAATTTTTAGCCCCAATTCCATCTTCAGCTAGTACACCAGTACCATGGTTCAGGAATGACAATCATGATGGGGCACTAGGCTAAAAAACCTAGAGTAGTACAAGCGATATTCGTACTAATCCGCTTCGTGAAGAATGTGGTAAGAATCATAAAAATATGTGTAGAGCCAATAATGAAGTATGTTTTATATATGGCGCGTCAGGTAACAGAGTCTAAGACTGTCCTAAGGTTGGTCCATAAAGTTAGCACCGTCGTCCTTCAGCTCATTTCGGTCGCCTGAATTAGTAGGGTGCCACTCCCAGTGCCGCCAGTGGGCAGCGTCCAAATAGTCTTTATGCACTTTAGTATAGATAAGATCGGGAAAGTTCTACTGATGCGGTCACTAGTACATTACAGATCTCCCATTTATATGTTTATGTCTCATCAGATCCAGGAGTTTCTCTGTCTTTTGTAATTTCTTGTATAACAGTTAACTTTAATGTCAGACCAGATATTAATAAAACCTTTCTCAGCCTCTACCCCAGTGGGTCAGTCTATCATAGCATGACAGGTATATAGGAACTATCTGGTTATG
Organism: Capsicum annuum; assembly: GCF_002878395.1. Lineage (NCBI taxonomy): Eukaryota > Viridiplantae > Streptophyta > Magnoliopsida > Solanales > Solanaceae > Capsicum > Capsicum annuum. The sequence continues at coordinate 29,112,551 of NC_061119.1, forward strand.
ACATCTTAGGAAGTCAGGCTTACAAATTTCAGTAGTAATATTAGTATATGCAGAAAAGTAATGGGTTGGAATGATGCCCAACCCGTCTTTACCTCAGTTCAAAGCTTATACTTCAGTAATCACAATACCTATGTATGCTTTACATCTCAGCTCTATGAACACAACTTATATTCACACACTTTCCATAGAGTTGTGTGTGTTTCTAGTTCCTAGTATGAGGAGCTCCAGTTCACTCAGTAGTATGAATTATATTTCATCAAATCATGAACTCCAAACTTAGGTCATGCAGCTCATAATTTCTGCACTTATGACTTACAGTGTGTTTAGTCCCAGTTACCATATCAATCATAGCCTCACTTATATTCTTAGTAATAGTGTCAGTCTTAGTTCCAGTCTCAGTCAAGCAATCAAATCAAAAACTCAGTTCAGTTTCAGGTTTGCTTGACCATAGCATACAAATTTCTCAATTATTTAATTATCAGTATTTCAGTACCTTAGTTTACAGAATATTTCAGAATCATGTTATATGTTTGGTCTTGCATTCTCAACTAATACAAATTTTCTTTTTCACAAATTCATGCTCAGTTATCTCATGTTACCCAGTCAGTCCTTACTTTGTGTACATGACACTCTATAGTTTGTGTCCCGTTATTCAGACTAAGTAAAGTTCACTCTTACATGCCTAGTATTCAACTATCGGTTATTTAGTTAATCATATAAGTTAGTATACTTATGCATTCGTGCACAATGGCCATGTGAATATTTTTCAGTAATCCCAGGTGAAGTGTCGTACTAAGGTGGAGAATATAGCTGAGAATAAGTTTTCAGTATGAGTTAGTCTGTAAAGCCAGTACTTCAGTATTAGCAGTCAGACACACAAGTTCGTATGGTATGGTTTCCACCTTTCCATCTAGTCATTCTGTTCAAATATCTTATGAATTAAAATATTCCAAGATAGAGCAATCAGGTAGTGCGTTTTCAGCTCAGTTCATGTATCATGTCTCAGTTTCAGATCCCAGATATTTAGTCATGATTCAATTCGTAGGTGTCTTGTGCATCACCCCAATTTTCCTCAGTATCTCAGCCAAGTCAGCATTCTTTGAGGAATGTCCCAAGGTGGAGATGTTCTATAACCCCAAGCTTTTATGTCCTAAACCTCCCAGTTCCCTTTATTAATGAATCTAGTTTGGAGTAGTGGGTACTCATAAGTTGACCCTCAAGTTCCAATCTCAACTATAAGCCACAAATTCAAGGGGCTCATTTTAGTGCATGATATTCAGTTCATGTACCACGTTTCAGTCATAGTCATGTTGTCATGTTCCCATTTATGCGTACTCCAAAAATGATCTTAAGTTCAGCAGTATTTTTCAGTTGAAGTAATAGTTTTCCTTGAACTCATTCAGTTTCATGTTTAGATTTTAGTTATAAACATGGTATTAGTTACTATTGCATAATCAGTCATATGTTCATGATCCAGTTCAGCCATGTATGCATGCATCAGATATGCATGTTTAGTATATAAACTCAGCTTATCAGTATTCCTAATCATGCATTCATGAATCATGTTCAGCTATGTACTCATGCATCAGATATGCATGTTTAGTATGATAACTAAGTGTAGCAGTAATCTTAGTCATGAAACCATGCTTCAGTTGTGCATGCCTAGTGTCTAAGTCCAGTCTCTCAATATTATTAGTCTCAGCAGTCTCATTCGAGGATGAATGTTTTCAAGGAGGAGATAATGTAAGGCCCCCTAAAAATTCTTAGCTTAAATCAGTTTTTAGGCTTGACAAGGGGTCCCAGAAAGAGAATATTTTGGCTAAGGATTTAGACTTAGTGTTATTTTAGCCTTCAAAAGTTGGCAATCTTATTTTATGACCTTCACATCCTCCAAATATTGATATTTGAGTTAATTCATGATTAGGAATATCCGTAGGTGTTTTCGGATAAGTTTTAGATTTTTCAAACTTTGTTTAAATCTCCTTTAGAAACCTAAAATAGTGAATTAATGTGATCTTGGCGTGCCGCATCAACTATCGTGTTGATAAATATTTTCTCCAGCTCCCAGCGTTAATTTCTAGTGAGTCGATGTGGACTCGCCGTGATGCATTGGCTATCGCATCGAGGCCATGACATGGTGTGTCGGTCTACGTATCGATGGTATAGTTTTTAGTCAATAAAAGACCACATCCTTTGGTGTATTTGGGTCTTTTCCCCCCAAACTTCAGCCCCCCTAAACATGAAATTTAGCCCTAATTCACAAAAGTATACTCACTTTCTCTTAAAATCTCTCAAGAACAAGCCTTAGGGTTTTCAATTAAAGATTTAAATCTCAAGAATTCTGGCATCAATCTTCTCAAAATCAAGCATAAAGGTATGTGAAGTGTTCATCCAAGGGTCTCTTACACCCTTGGTGTCCAAGAATCTATTTTAAAGTCTAATTGTATGAATTTCATGTTGGGTTTGATAATATCCATGTATACAATGATTAACTGGGTTTCAATCCATGTTTTATGATAAGTTCATGTGGGGATAGTTGAGTTATATGTTCTATCATGTGAGTTGAATAGTGAAAATTATATCATGTTAGCATATGTTCAAGTTGATGTCATGCAAGTGGTTGTTAAATTGCCCTAATGAATGAAGAATGATCGAATGCTTAGTTTAGATATTTCAAATTTGTGCCATGTCTTTTAATTTATGTTATAAAGTCCTGGGGGTACTTGAACCCAACAATTTAGCTAATTACCTCGAGCAATGGTCAGTTATAGAATAATATTTGTCACATCACGATCAGTAGTGTTCTCAGTCATTTACAGAAACTCAGGAAATCTCAGTAGTGATCGTAATTCAGTTACAGTACTCAGTTCATACCTCAGTAGTACTTAGTAGTACTCAGTCAGTTAACAGAATTCAGTAGAATTCCGTTAGTCCATGGAATCTACCAAACTCAGTTCAGTTAAGTCAAACAGTAATATTAGTAACAGGTCAGTCCATCCTAGTATAGTTTAGAACTCAGTCCAGTGTCTATTAATTTGGGAGTAGGATTCGGCACCAAGTGAACCCAAGGATAGGGATTCACCTGCTAGTAGAGGGTGTGATCCTTAGAAGCAACCCTTGTATTCTAGAACTGCGTAGCCAGCATAGGTTGAGATATCTTTCTACCAAAAATTATTAGGGTTGATATATCTCATTTGAGTTTTTCCTATCATCGAGGGTTGATGGAAGAGCTTTCTATCAGGGAGGGTTAACTCATAACTTGTCTTTACCCGTTGCACGGTATTGATACCCTTCCAGCTGGGGTTATAGGTTAGACCCAATCAGTTTAGAGAGAGGCATGCCAGTTAGATGATTACCTCCAACAATGTCAGTTTCATATTTAGTATCAGAATAGAACTCAGTTCAATTCTACAGATTCAGAACTATCAGATATAGTCACTCAGCTTAGTATGGAAGTTAGTACCATTCCATAAAGTTTTGGACTGTCAGATACAGTTATTCAGATATCAATAATATAGTATCAGTAGACTCAGTAATCAGTTAATCAATATTTAGACTTAGTATTCAGTGTATCATGATCTCAGTTATAGTATATGTATTCATGCATATACTCTTACTCAATCATACATATGTTATTCAGTTAGTATTGTTCATGTATATGAACATATGCATTTCAGCCTACCTCACTAAGCATACCAGTACATTCAAAGTACTGACGCATGCTTTCTTTTGTACTACGATGTCTTATATCATAGGTTCCGATGCACGGGCTCTCGAGAATCCTTAGCAGATCCGACTTTTAATAGTCAGAGTAGTGGTGAGTCTTTATAGTTTGAGGACATACTTATTATTTATAGTATTTTAGTTTTAGTATCAGTAGTCGGAGTTAGTTGGGGGCTTGTCTCATCAACTCCACAGTTCATACAGTTTAAAGGCTTTTTAGACTAGAGTATTTTCAGATAGTTGTTCAGTTTTTCAGTATTAATGTTTAATTTTGGTATTATGATACCATATTCAGTATTATTTATAGTATTGAACCTTATGGTCAATTTTTTGCTTGATTTCCACATATTTCAATATTGTTGTTGTTAAGTTATTACAGCAGGTACCAGTCTTGGGTTAGCTTGTGGTCCTTCGAGATTATGAACACTGTGTAGCGTCTGGGGTACAGATTCAGAGTATTATAGATTCTTCCTATTGGAATTGAAGAAATATAAGGTGTTAGGATTCATTAATTTGAAACAGGGCAATATAAGTGTGAAAGAGTATTCCCTCAAGTTTACTTAGTTAGCTACGTATGTTTCTCATGTGGTGGCTGATAACAGATCTAGGATAAGCAAGTTTGTGTTTGGGGTATCTAATACTGTGCTCAAAGAGTGTAGGACTATGATGTTAATTAAAGAGATGGACATATCTAGGCCTATGGTCCATGCTTAATAGATTGAAGAGCAGAAGCTTAAAAGAAGGAGAGAGTGAATAAGAGAGCCTGAATAAATAGCTTTAGTTTTGCTTAGCCAAAGTCAGAGGGTGGTACCCGTTCATAGTTTAGTCAAAAATTTTTAGCCCCAAATCCATCTTCAACTAGTGCACAAGTACCAAAGTTTAAGAATGACCGTCGGGATGAGGCGCTAGGCTCCAATACCCAGGGTACTATGATCAATGTTCGTACTTATGCACTATGTAGAGAATGTGGTAAGAATCACCTAGGTGTGTGTAAATCTAGCAGTTATGTGTGTTTTGGATGAGGTGAATCGGGCCATAGTGTCTAAGAATTTCCTAAGGCTGGTCTGCGAAGTCAGCATAGTCATCTTCTAATTCCATTTGATCGCTCGACTCAGCAGGGTGCCACTTCCAATGTAACCTGGAGTCAACATTAGAATAGACTTTATGCACTTCAGTCTCGACCAGATCAGGAAAGTTCTCCTTATGTGGTTCCGGGTACATTGCCAGTCTTTTCTTTTACATCTTTATTCTTTACTAGACCCTGGAGCTTTTCTTTCTTTTATAACCCATTGTATAGCCGTCAACTTCAGAGTCAGTCCAAAAATCTTAGTAGAGACCTTCTTAGTGTCTACCTCAATGGGTAAATCTATCCTAGAGAGACGGGTATACAAAAATTGCTCAATTAAAGTATCCCAGTAAATCATTTCAGTTGATTTCAAAACTAGATTAGTTCTGTTTCAACTTCTCGGTGGAATAGATAGGTAATGAAGGAGTAGTAACTTAGTTCTTAGGGGTCAGATATATTGTCGGTCCCCGCTCGGAATCCTATGAAAGCATATAAGCATTATCCCAAGAGTTTAGCAGCAGTAAAGTGGGGTTAGTTATATGAGAGGTAAACTAGAAGGTTTAGAGTAGCATATGCAAGAATTTATGGTACTGACTCATAATTAAGCATAATAATGTGGGGTTGATTTAGAGATATAATAGTTTTAGGCTATGATAAAAGTAGTCGGGTTAGTACATATTTGGGGATATCTAGGATGTGTGTTAGAATCTAAGTTTGAATCTTTGAAGGTTGAGCTAATAGAAAAAAGAGTTGAAAAACTTTAAGTTAGTTAATTTTAGGTTGTTACATGATGATTGTTGGGGATATAGAAAGCTAAGAGTTGTATCTCAGGAGAAAGTACTTGCAGTAAGGTTTACATAATCGGGCATAGTCATTCAGAGTAAGTTTACCAATTATGTGTATATTATAGCAGATTATAGAGTAAAGTGGTAGCAATACAGTTTAGAGATATTGATTTAGTGGTTCCCAGACTTAGAAAGATGACTTTAAGATAAGGGGGAGATAATAGAATAAGTAACCAAGTCAGTCTCTCAAATTCTAGTAGTGATGCCAGTGTATTGTAGAACATTAGAAGGGGAGGAAGGTGACTGACCTATTCTCATCTCTGTGCTGAGTTTTGTACTTTTGTCATCACGATATCTACTAATGCTTTATATGTCATTTCCATGATCATATTCACATTTTTGCACATCGTAGAGAATCGTGTATGCTTCCAATTCTTAGTATAATGAGTTCCCATTGCTCAGTTGTACGAATCATATTCCATGAAACTTATGAGCTCTAAACTCTGGTCATGTAGCTCATTACTCATGTATTCATGCTTTACAACATGTTCAGTTCTAGTACACATGATGCACATATAATGATCAACAAAATTCAGATTTATGTCATGCATCATGTTTCAGATTCTAAATAATTAGTTATGATTTAGCTCGTATGTGTCTCATGCATCATCTCAGTCTTTCCTCAGTATTTCAGCCGAGTCAGTATCTTTCGAGGGACATAATATCTCAATTGGGAGATGTACTCTAATCCCTCGAGCTTTAAGGTCCTAAACCTTCCAACGTTTCTTCACATTGAAAGATCTAGCTTAAAACAATAAGGTACTCATAAGTTGAATCTCTCAATTATATCTCAGCCTTATAACCATTCTTATCTCACTGCATGTATTCGAGAAATCAGTCTAATTTATGATATTCAGTTCATGTATCATGTTTCAGAATCAGTTATGCAATCATGTTCCAAGTCATGCATGATCAGTACGAGATCTCAGTTACCTCAGTACAATACTCTAAGTCTAACCAGTCTCACTCGAGGATGAATGTTCCCAAGGGGGAGATATTATAATACCCCCAAAATCCAAACCAATATAATACCCCAAAAATCCAAACCAATATTAAAACCATTCTTTGAGATCATGAGAAATAAATTATAGTTATTTAGTAGTTTTATGAGTGGGTATTATGTATATTAAGACCCCAAATAACTCCCAGCTAGTGGACGTATCAAAATAATCTTTACCGATTGAGTTTCCAAGAAGAATGTTGCTTTAGTCAACTTCAAACAAGAATATCTTTTGATCTACTCAGAATTTTACTGCTCAAGACCCACCAATTAATAGGAAATTGAATTATCTTTCCAACGATACCAATTTTGCCTAAATTCGATACTCGGGTGAGAAGTGATAACACTTTTAGCAAAAAACAATAGCCCAACGCGATAGGGCTGCGTCGCAGAGATGGCAAAAATAACATCTGTCCTTTTCCAGTGGGCTACAGAGATAACACCGCATTGCTCCAAGGGGAATTTTCAAATTCATTGAAGAACGCAATTTCACCGTGTTGAGCCGACATGCAAAATCGGGATTTCCAGTTTTGCCATTTAAATTCCAGGAACCATTTAGTCTTTTCCCAAGGCCTCAAATTCATCCAAAACACGAAATTAAAACCCTAATAGGAATTAGGTGCCCCATTACTCATAATTTCTCTCCAAGAAACAAATCTTCTCTTAAGAACAAGCCCTAAACGTCAAAAATTCAAGATTTATTCTCAAGAAAAACTCCAAGAACCTTTACGAATTTATCAAACCAGGTATGTCAGATGTTCATACTTGGGTCTCTTCCACCCTTGGAGTCCAAGAATCTAATTTTAAATACAAAGTTATGATATCTTACAAGTTATTGTGATTTTTAGACATGAAACCCCACAAATCTTGATTTCATACGATGTTTACATGAGTTTGTTGTTGTTATTAAACCCCACACATTTGAATGGTGTTGTTTGCTGATTTAAATCATAATTAGTGATTTTGATGTTGAAATCATGCCATTACTACAAGCTTTAAACTATTCCCATGCTTAAGCTATGATTTACAAGTATTTGATGTAATGCTTCAAAGAATGAGTTTTGAATAATGACCCTTGTTATTTTTTTACAGTTATTTCAAATGGAATGTATTATAGAATGTTTTAAATTTTGTGACTTCCATATCATGTTCATATGAATTATGAATAAAACCCTCAGCCTATGATTTGGTCATGCGATTATCTGATATTTTTCATGTTTATAAAGCATCCCCATGTTAAAGCCTTAGTCTCCATGTGTTTGATGAAATTCTTGAGTGAATAATTGTGAACAATGATTTCCTTCCATGGTTTCGAAGCTTTCAAGTGGTCCTATTGTTAATGCTATCGAGTCTTAGGGTTATGAATACCCAAAATTTAGCTGTTTACTTAGTCTCAGTAATTTCAAAATAGTTTCATACACGTATGAAAATTATCAGTTCAATCAGTTATCATGTCAGTCAAACTTAGACCAGTTCAGTAATCTGAGTCAGTTCCCTTCTTTAGTTAAACTCAGTTTAGTCTAATAGTTAGTATCGTTTAGTTGGAAGTAGGATTTAGCACCGAGCGAACCCAAGGATGGGGGCATTCCTTTTAGTATAAGGTTCAACCCTTAGTAGCAATCCCCGAGTTACAAAATTACGTAGCCATCATAGATTTGAGATATTTTCCTACTATTTTAGGGTTGACACATATCTCATAATGCCTTCCTGTTAGTTTAGGGTTGACAAGGTGTATTTCTATTAGTTTAGGGTTGACATAGTGAGTGTTAGTACTCGTGGCACGGTACTAGCACCCTACCAACTGGGGTCACAGGTTGGAACCCTATCAACTCAGATTTAGGGCATGTCGGTTAGATGATATCGCTCACTATTTTAGTTTCAGTACTCAGTTCAAAATTTAGTTCAGTCTTGCTTGATAATAGCACACAGTTTATCAGTTATTTAGTTATCAGAATTCTGTACTTCAGTTTACATATTATATTCAGAACACATTTTTCACTTGGTTATACATTCTTAGTCTTTATAGATTTCATGCATTCTATTTAATACTTCATGGTATACATTCAGTCAGTTATTACTCATGCACATGAATCCATACATATCAGCCTACCTTATTTATCACACTAGTACATTCAAAGTACTGATCGCATACTCATTTCTTGGCTATGATGTATCATATCATAGGTTTGGACGCTCAATTCTTGGATCACACTTAGACTTTCCAGATTATCAAATACAGCAGTGATGAGTCATCATATTTTGAGGAAATAGTTTATTTATCTTAGTTATTTTATCAATTTTTAGCATTTTTTCATTCAATCAGAGTTAGTTGGGTATTTGTCCCATTAACTCCACAGTCTGTCAGTCGAGGCTTTTCAGACTAGTACAGACAGTCAGTCAGTCTTCAGCTTTCAGTTGTTATTATCAAACATTTTATTAGTATCCTCAGTATTGTTTTACAAGCTTTTTAGAATTACAAATTTAAAACCTTATGGCATCCCTCAATTAAATTTTGCATATGATATATTATTATCAATTTTTTTAAGTGCTCACAGCAGGTACTAGCTCATGGGTTAGCTTGTGGTCTCCTAAGGATGTAACCAATGTGTGCCGTCCAGGGTGTACTCCTGGGGCGTTACAAACTTGGTATCAAAACCTAAGGTTTTAAAGTGTCTTAGGAAGTTTGAAAGCTGCATCAAGCAGAGTCTTGTACATGGGTGTGAAGCATGCCACACTTATGGACAATAGGCTATGAGGCATTTTAGAAAAAGTTCATTTCTTTCAGTGTTCATGTCATGCAAAAGAGCATGATCTCAAGTTGAACTCTCTATATAATTCAATTCTTCCATCCGTTTAAAGACCATGCCTCCTAGAAAGACAAATGAAAGAAGAAACGTTAACTAGATAGCACCTCCGCCCGTTCAGGATGATACCTTGAATGAGAATGTTTCTCATGCCGAGTTCAGAGCTATATTAACTACTCTATACTATTTTGTAGAGGCTCAGAATGCTCAGCCAGCCACTGTTTCAGCCAACCTAGTGGCCAATACTGCCGCAGCTAGGATTTGGGACTTTACCCGAATGAATCCTCCTCTATTTTTGGGATCCAAATCTAAAGAGGATCCACAGGAATTCTTTAACATAGTCCAGAAGGTAACAAACAATATAAGGGTGACTTCCAGTGAGAGTGCTAAATTAGTTGTTACAGTTGCAAGATGTAACTCACACCTGGTTTAAGTAGTAAAAAGGGGATAGAGGAGTAGACGTAGTGACTGTAGAGTGGAAGGATTTGCTACAGCTTTCTTAGAGAGATTCTTACCATTGGAGTTGAGGAAGCTAAGGTGTTAGAATTAATTAATTTGAAATAAGGAAATATGAGTGTGAAAGAGTATTCTCTCAAGTTTACTCAATTAGCTTGGTATGCTCTACATGTGGTGGCTGATAACAGATCTAGGATGAGCAAGTTTGTGTCTAGGGTATCTAATAGTGTGGTCAAGGAGTGTAGGACAACAATGTTAATTAAAGAGATAGTTATATCTAAGCCTATGGTCCATGATCAAAAGATTAAGGAGCAAAAGATTAAGAAAAAAGAGAAAGAGAATAAGAGAGCCAGAATAGGTAGCTTTAGTTTTGCTTAGCCGGTTAGAGGGTTGTAATCGTTCTCAGTTTATTCAGAAGTTTTTGACCCCATCTCCTCTTCAGCTAGTGCACCAGTACTAAAGTTTAGGAATGACCATTGGGATGGGGCACCAGGCTTCAATACCTAGGGTACTGTGAGCAGTGGTCATACTTATCTGTTTTGCAGAGAATATGGTAAGAATCACCTAGGTATGTGTAGAGCCGTCAGTGATATGATTTTGGATGTAGCGAATTAGGACACATAGTTTGAGAATGTCCTAAGGTTGGGCCACGAAGTCAACATAGTCATCCTCTAGTTCCATCTGATCGCTCGACTCAGTAGGGCACCACTTCTAGTGCAACCCAGGGTCAGCGTCAGAATAGACTTTATGCTCTTCAGTCTTGACAAGATCAGGAAAGTTCTCCTGATGTGGTTACTGGTATATTTCCAGTCTTTCCTTTTACATGTTTATACTTTACTAGACCCTGGTGCTTCTCTTTCTTTTGTTATCTCTATATAGCCATCAACTTCGTAGTCAGTCCTGAAATCTTAGTAGATCCCTTCTCAGTGTCTACCTAAGTGAATAAATATATCCTTCCTAGATGGGTATATAGAAATTGCCTGGTTATAGTATCCTAGTAAATCCTTTTAGTGATTTCAGAAATAGAGTATTTCTCAATGAACCAGATAGGGAATAAAGAAGTAGTACCTTAGTAATTAGGGGTCAGATGTGTTGTCGGTCCCCTCTCAAAATCCTATGACAGCATATAATATAGATTTAAAAGCATAAGCCCAGAAGTTTAGCAGCAGTGAAGTGGGGTTAGTTGTATGAGAGGTGAACCAAAAGGCCTAGAATAGCATATGCAAGAATTTATGGTACTGACTCAAAATTAAGCATGATGATGTGGAGGTAATTTAGAGATGTGATATTTGTTGGCTATGATGAAAGTAGTCGGGTTAGTACATATTTGGGGATATCTAAGATGTGTGTTAGAATCTAAGTTTGAATATTTGAAGGTTGAGCTCATAGAAAGAAGAGTTGAAAAGCTTTAAGTTTGTTAATTTTAGGTTGTTACATGATAAATGTTAAGGATATTGAAAGCTAATAGTTGTAACTCAGGAGAAAGTACTAGCAGTAAGTTTTTCATTATTGATCATAGTCATTCAGAGTGAGTTTACCAATTATGCATATTATTATACCCCAGATTCTTGAGTAAAGTGGTGGCAATTCAGTTTAGAGATATTGATTAAGTGATTCCCAGACTTAGAATGATGACTTTAAGCTTAGGGGGAGATAATAGAATATGTAACCAAGTCAGTCTCTCAGATTCTAGTAGTGATGCCAGTGTATTGTAGAACATCAATAGGGGAGGAAGGTGACTGACCCATTCTCATCTCTGTGTAGAGTTTTGTACTTCTACCATCACAATATCTACTAATGCTTTATATGTCAACTCCATGATCATAGATCAAGTTCTTTCACATCATAGAGAATCATGGGTGCTTTAAAATCTTAGTATAATGAGTTCAAGTACAAATTATATTCCATGAAACTTGTGAACTCCAAACTCAGGTCATAAAGCTTATGACTCATGTATTCATGCTTTACAGTATGCTGAGTTCCAGTACTCATGATGCACACATAATGATTAGCGAAAGTCAGATTTATGTCATGCATCATGTTTTAGATTCCAAATAATCAGTTATGATTTAGATCGTATATGTCTCATGCATCATGTTAGTTTTTTCTTCGTATTACAGCCAAGTCAGTATCTTTCAGGGGACATAGTATTCCATGGGGGAGATGTATTGTAATAAACTAAGCTTTAAGGTCCTAAGCCTTCCGTCTTCTCTTCTGTAATACCCGTGCATTTTTCTTAGCTAGAAATCATCTAAAGGATGCTAGGAATTAATTTGAAATGCAAACCTATATTTGTACACGTGTTATTTTTGAGATTTTCATTTTCTATCACGTGGGAAATTCAGTTAGCTTTCCAACAGTACCAATTTTGTCCAAATCCGACATCAGACGAGGAAGTTATGGACGTTTTACTTCGAAATATTGCAAACTCCCAGGTATGACGGCCAAGTTGATGGACCTCCACTTTGACCGTCACAGCCAAGGCAGTTGAGCCACGTACTGGATAAGGACTGACAGATGAGTTGAGTGACCATCAAAGTTGTGAAGGACCATCATCCAGGCCATCAACTCTTATCCAGTGAACCCTATTTTTGGTCAACATCTGACGGGCTAAGTGACAGACAAGTGTATGATGGACCTTCAGTTGGACCGTCATATGCTACGTTCAGTTTATTTCCAGTTTGGTCACTTATCATGCACCTACATATACCCAGATAAGTTTGAATTCAGCCATTATGCTCATTATTATTTCACAAATAAAAACTAGGGTTTCTCTCTAAATTTAATCTCTAAGAACAAGACCCAATCTTCTTCAAGAATCAAAGGATTTCAAATACTTCAAGTTCAAAAACATCAAGAACCTTGAGTTAGGTATGCGTAGTGTTCATCTATGGACCCCTTTTGTTCATAGAGTTCAAGAACCATGCTTTTAAATGAGAAACTTTGATTTCATTGTTGTTATATGATATTGTTCATGTTAATGATCATTGTTTAAGCTTCAAGATATTAATTTAAGTTGACTTCCATGATGTATGCATGCTTGTATTTAAAACCCATGAATTTGGGTGGTTCAAGATGATTATAATTGTTTAGAAAACCTATTCCCCAAAGTGTGTATGCAAGGTGTTTGTTAAAATGCCTAGATTGCTAAAAATCATGTTCCCATGACCCCATAGTATTTAAATGACAAGCTATGTCAACTCTTAAGATGATTCCACATGAACTTTCATGCTATTGATTTGTGTTGCTAGTATGATTATGCAATGAACATGATATTAAGGTTGTGCAAGTACTTCCATGAGACATGAAATCCTTTCCATGTAATACATTGTTGAGAACCATGCTTAGCATGAAATCCCTTATGTACTATATTATGAATTGTGGACTCAAATCTTGTGATCAAGTCATGTCATGTGTGTCAGTTTCCTTCCATCGAGTCCTGGGGGTATTCGTACCTAAAAAATATAGTTGTATGCCTAGAGCCAAGTCATGTTACCCCAATAATCTTAGTCAAGCCATGATCTATAGAACTCAGTCAGTCATGTGACTCAGTAAACCTCCGAAATCTCATGATCTCAGCAAAATCTCAGAGAGTAATGCTATTCCGTCAGTTAAGAAAAGTTAGTTACTCAGTCCATGTACAGTCAATTAAATAATGTTCAGTCTCTTCAGATGGGAGTAAAAGTTAGCACCGAGTGAACCCAAGTACGGGAACTCACCTGCCAATTTAGTGTGTGATTCTTAGCAGTCATCCTTGTGTTCCAGAACTACATAGCCAGCGTAGGTTGACACATCTTAACCTGTCAAACTAGGGTTGATGAGATGGATTAACCTATTAGTTTAAGGTTCCCACCATTCTCATTTGAGTACCTGGAAGATGAGGGTCACTCACAACTATCCGTACCAGTGGCATGGTATTGACACCTCTCCAGTTGGGGCAGATATTGGACCCCAACTTAGCTATATGAATTATTGGGGTATGTTCGTTAAATAACTACCTCCCACAGTTTCAGGCTCAATCTCAGTAAAAGAACTCAGATAGTTCTTCAGATATCAGTATACCAGGACTGCCAGATACATTCTAATTCAGTTATAGTATAGAACTCAGATAGTTCCATCAGACCCAGGACTGTTAGACATAGTCACCTATGTTGACAGAACCATAGTTTCTGTTATGTTAGAATTCAGTAAATCATATATTAGCATACAGATCCACTATTACGTATTTATATTTCCAGCTATTATGTATGTATGTTTTCACTCTCACGTTCATATTAGTTGGTCAGTTAGCATTGCTCATGCATGTAAACCCTTTTCATTTAGCCTACCTCACTCGTATACTTAGTAGTCCAGTTGTACTGGCGTATTCGTGCTATGGTGCTTTCTCTTTATGTTACACTATAGTTTTAGAGACACGAGTTCTAGACCAGCAGTAGCTGTCGCATTCCAGTATAAAGAGTTGCAGTGAGTCCTCTTTATTCAAGGACGATATGATTTGATTTATTAATTTATTATTTTAGTTAGCTATCGATTTATGGAGTTAGTTGGAGATATGTTTTTTTATCTCCTTATTTAGACAGTGTTTAGAGGCTTTCAGATTTAGTTCAGATTTGATTCAGTTTTTAGTTGTTTTGGGTATGTTTCACCCATATGGATGTTATTTTACTAGATTCTTTATTCAGTTGAACCTTATGGACTACATGGTTATGTTTTCCACATTATTATCATATATATTGTAGTGTACAGTTATAGATATTAGTCATGGGTTAACTTGTGGTCTTTTGGGGTCATAAGAACCGTGTAGCATTCTGGTTTAGAAAAATTGGGGCGTTACAAACTTGGTATCAGAGAATAAGTTTCAATAGAGTCCTAGGAAGTCTGAAAGCCATATCTAGTAGAGTTTTCTACATGGGTCTATTGCGCGCCACATTTATGTACAGGAGGATATGAGATATTTTAGGAATTGTATCCCTACTTTCAATATTCATGTCGTGCTAGTGAGCATAATCTCAAGTTAAACTCTCAATCTAATCCGTTCTTATCTTATTTTAGAATATGCCTCCAAAGAGAAGAAACCAGCCAGTTCCTCATCCCGAAGACCCTTTGGGCGAGCATATTTCTCATACAGAGTTTAGAGCCGCATTCACCACACTTGCTCAGTCTGTGGCTTCCCAGAATGAATGGACAGTAGATATTCCAGCCAATCCAGTTACAAATTCTACAATAGCCAGGATTCGGGACTTCACCCGAATGAACCCTCCATCTTTCTTTGGGTCTAAGTCTAATGAAGACCCTCAGGAATTCATTGACTAAGTCCAAAAGCTCATTGTCATCATGGGAGTTACTTCTATTCAGAGCACCGATTTATCCATATACCAGTTATAGGATGTTGCTCATACTTGATATAATCAGTGAAAGTCTAAGAGGTTAGAGGATACAGGTCCTATAGAGTTCGACGAATTTGTCAACGCTTTCTTAGATAGATTCTTTCCCCAAGAGCTGAGGGAGGCCAAAGTTTATGAGTTTATCAACCTCAAGAAGGGAAATATGATGGTTAGGGAGTATTCTCTAAGATTTACTCAGCTAGCCAGATATGCCCCTCATGTGGTTGTAGACAACAGGGCTAAGATAAGCAAGTTTGTGTTAGGAGTGAATGATAGAGTGGTAAATAAGTGTAGATATATGATGCTAAATAGTGATATGAATTTAACCAGGCTCATGAACCATACTCAGTAAATAGAGGAGCAAAAGGTTAGGGGTAGGGAGACGCAGAATAAGAGAGCAAGATCAGACAATTTTAGTTTCGCTCAGCCCAAATCAGAGGGAGGAAATCGTTCCCAATTTTGTCCTAAGTCATCAACTCTAGTTCAGTCTTTAGCCAGTGCTCGAGCTCCTAAGTTTAGAGATAGAGCACCCGACTCTAAATCATAGGGCAGTGTCAGCAATGCTTGAACTAATCCCCTATGTCAAACTTGTGGTAAGAACCACCAGGGTGTTTGTAGAGCCGGTAGTGATGTTTGTTTCGGTTCTGGAAAGCCAGGCCACAGAGTTAGAGATTGTCCTCAGTCCAATTATCAGGGTTAGCAAAATCGTTCCACAGCTCAGTCCGATCGTCCGAACCAGCAGGGTGCCACTTCCAGTGCTACTAGTGGGCAACGCCCAAACAGACTCTATACTCTCCAGACTCAACAGGATCAGGAAAATTCTCTTGATGTCATTACTGGTATGTTACAGATTTTCCATGTTCATGTTTATGCTTTTCTAGACCCAGGTGCATCCTTGTCTTTTGTTACCCCTTACACAACAGGGGATTTTCGAATCAGTCCCAAAATTTTAGTAGAGCCCTTTTTTGTCTCAACCCCAGTGGGTAAAACCATCATAGCTCAGCAGGTATACAAGAATTGCCCGATTATGATATTTCAGAAATCCACATCAGCAGATTTAGTCAAGTTAGAGATGACTAATTTTGATGTCATTCTCGGCATGGATTGGCTTTATTCCTGCTATGCCATAATCGACTGCAGAAATAAAATAGTTTAGTTTTAGTTCCCGAATGAGCCCATCCTAGAATAGAAGGGTAGTACTTCATCTTTCAGGGGTCAGCTTATTTCCTACCTTTGGGCAAGGAAAATAATTTCTAAGGGGTACGTGTATCGTCTCGTGCATATTAAAGATTCCAATTTTGAATCTCCTAGTTTTGAATCAGTCCCAGTGGTTAATGAATATTTAGATGTGTTTCTCGAAGATCTTCTAGGCATTCCTCCCAAAAGAGAAATAGACTTCGGCATAGACCTTCTCCCAGATACTCAACCTATTTCTATTCTACAATACAGAATGGCACCAGCAAAACTCAAGAAACTGAAAGATCAATTGAAAGATCTCTTAGATAAGGGATTCATCAGGCCTAGTATATCCCCATGGGGTGCACCAGTCTTATTTGTGCACAAGAAAGATGGTTCTCTCAGGATGTGTGTTGATTACCATCAGCTTAACAAAGTTAAGGTCAAGAACAAGTATCCTCTTCCCAAGATAGATGACTTGTTTGACCAACTTCAGAGTGCCAGTTATTTCTCTAAGATAGACCTTAGATCAAGCTTTCATCAGCTCAAAGTTAGAGGATGTGATACCCTAAAGACAGCTTTCCGTACTTGGTATGGTCACTTCAAATTTCTAGTTATGTCTTTTGGTCTTACCAATGCCCCTGCAACTTTCATAGACTTGATGAACCGGGTGCTTAAGCAGTACTTGGACATGTTCATCATAGTCTTCACAGATGATATTTTGGTATATTCTCGCACGAAGCGTGATCATTCAGACCATCTCAGGATTGTTCTTCAGGCTCTCAGAGACCATTAGTTGTTTGCCAAGTTTAGTAAATGTGAATTTTGGATAAGATCAGTAGGATCCCTTGGTCCTATTATTTTTGGTGATGGCACTAGAGTAGATCCTCAGAAGACCAAAGTGGTAAGAAACTAGCCTTGCCTTGTCTCTCCATCAGATATCAGGAGTTTCTTGGGTTTGGCTGGCTATTATAGAAACTTTATCAAGGGATTTTCTTCTATTGCATCTCCTATGTCCAGATTGACTCAGAACAAGGTTAAGTTTCAGTGGTAAGATTCTTTCGAGAAGACTTTTCAAGAGTTGAAGACTCGACTCACCTCAGCCCCAGTTCTAACTCTTCCAGATGGTTTAGGTGGTTTTTTAGTCTATTGTGATATGTCCAGAGTGGGTTTAGGTTATGTTCTCATGCAGCATCATAAGGTCATAGACTATGCCTCCAGACAGCTAAAGCCTCATGATAAGAATTATCCTACTCATGATCTTGAGTTAGAAGCCTTAGTATTTTCCCCTAAAGATTTGGAGGCATTGTTTATATGGAGTTCATGTAGATGTCTTCACAGATCATAAGAGTCTCTAGTATGTATTTTCTTAGAAGGATCTCAATCATCGTTAGAGAAGGTGGTTAGAGCTCTTGAAGGATTATGACATGAGTGTCCTTTATCACCCGGGTAAGGCCAACATTGTGGCTGATGCTTTTAGTAGACTCTCTATGGGTAGTGTTTCTCATATTGAGGATAGCAAGAAAAATATAGCCCAGGAAATCCATTAGGTTGCCATACTAGACATTCGCTTAGTCGAATCTTCAGAAGGTGGTTTATGTGTTTAGAGTAATTCAGAGTCATCTCTAGTTTCTGAGGTGAAAGAAAACCAAGACAGGGATCCCAGCCTTGTCAAGCTAAAAGAGTCATTTTAGAATCAGAAAGTAGAGGCTTTCTCCCAAGGGGGAGATGGTGTTCTTTGTTGTCAGGGTCGTTTGTGTGTTCTAGGTGTAGATGACTTGAGGCAACAAATTCTTGTAGAAGCGCGTGGTGTGCGATACTCTATTCATCTAGGGGCCACTAAGATGTACCGTGACCTATGGGAGATCTATTGGTAGTGTAGGATGAAAAGAGATGTTGCATACTTTGTGGCTAAGTGCTCTACATATCAGCAGGTTAATTTAGAGCATCAGAAACATAGTGGGTCCATGCAGGAGTTCACTATTCCTACTTGGAAGTAGGAAGAAGTGAACATGGATTTTGTGATAGGTTTGCCTCGAACTCGTCATCAGCATTATTCAGTTTGGGTTATTGTAGATAGAATGACCAAGTTAGCTCATTTTCTTCTAGTTCATACCTTTTATTCATCTGAGGATTATGCCAAACTCTATATTAGGGAGTTAGTCAGATTACACGGTGTTCCATTATATATCATCTCAGACAGAGGTACATAATTCACCTCTCACTTTTGGAAAGCATTCTAAAAGGGTCTTCGTACCTAAGTCCATCTTAGTACAACGTTTCATCCTCAGACAGATGGTCAAGCAAAGAGGACCATTCAGACTCTTGAAGATATACTAAGGGGGTGTGCAGTTGTTTTCAACGGAAGTTGGGATGACCACTTGCCTTTGATTGAGTTTGCATACAACAATAGCTATCATTCCAGTATTTAGATAGCTCTATTTGAAGCTCTCTATGGTAGGAGGTGTAGATCTCTATTTGGTTGGTTCGAAGTTAGTGAGGCCTCAGTCATCGGTCCTGACTTGGTATTCGACGCCTTAGAGAAAGTTTAGTTGATTAGAGAGAGACTTTGGGATGCTCAGAGCCGACAGAAGTCTTATGCAAATGTTCGTGGAAAGGATCTTGAGTTCAAGGTCAATGACTATGTCTATCTCAAGATCTCGCCCATGAAGGGAGTAAAGAGGTTTGGCAAGAAAGGGAAACTCAGTCCCCGCTATGTCGGTCCCTTCAGGATTCTCAGTCGCTTCCGCAAGGTAGCTTATGATCTCTAATCGCCTTCAGATCTAGCCTCAGTTCATCTGGTCTTCCATGTATCCTTTCTCAAGAAGTACATAGGTGACCCAACATTTGTAGTCCCTATTCAGAACATTGATGTTCAGGACAGCCTCTCTTATGAAGAGATTCCAGTCAAAATTTTAGACTATCAGATTTGTAGGCTGAGGGACAAAGAAGTCCCTCTAGTCAAAGTTCTTTGGAGAAATCAGTACTTTGAGGGAGATACTTAGGAAACAGAAGTAGACATATGTACCAGGTTCCCTCACCTTTTCTCCGCCAACCCAGATCAAGCTCAAGGTAACAGTCCTCCTTAAGCTTATTTAGTTTCACGTTCAGCATTCAATACAACTTGATATTTCATTTCATGTTCATGTTCCATCACAAATTTGGTATCAAGTATCATTGTATATTCATTCATGCATACATTTATCATTCCAGTAAATAATCATGCATCAGATATGCATTTTCATTGCGAGAACCTCAGTCATGCATTCATGAATCAGTTACACGTGCATCAGATATGCTTGTTTAGTATAATGTGTTTAGTTTTTCAGTCAAAATATCATGTTCCATCTACTCATGTTCAGATTATTGTTTCCCCACTCAGTCATTTTCATTCGAGGATGAATGTTCACAAAGGGGAGATATTGTAATACCCGTGCCATTTTCCTAGATAAAAATCATCTCAACGATGCTAGGGCTTACTTGAAATGCAAAAATATCTTTGTACATGTGGTATTTTTGATATTTTCACTTTCTATCATGTGTTAAATTCAGTTAGCTTTCCAACGGTACCAATTTTGTCCAAATCCGACATCAGACGAGGAAGTTATGATTGTTTTACTTGGAACTATCAGAAATGCCCAAGTATAACGGCCAAGTTGATGGACCGCCACATAAGTGAAGGACAGACACTTTGACCATCACAGCCAAGGTAGTTGATCCATGTACTAGATAAGGACTGACAGACGAGTTGACAGACCGTCAAAGTTATGACGGACCGTCATCCAGGCCGTCAACTCTTATCCAGTAAACCCCATTTCTGGTCCACGTCTGACGGGATAAGTGATGGACCGTCAAGTGTCTGATGGACCATCATTCTTACCGTCACATGCCACGTTTAGTTTATTTCTAGGTCATTTTAACAGGGGTATTTTGGTCACTTATCACTCGCCTACATATACCCAGATAAGTCCGAATTCAGCCATTATGCTCATTATTATTTCACAAACAAAAACTAGGGTTTCTCTCTAAATTTAATCTCCAAGAACAAGACCCAATCTTCTTCAAGAATCAAAGGATTTCAAATCCTTCAAGTTCAAAAATATCAAGAACCTTGAGTCAGGTATGCGTAGTGTTCATCTATGGACCCCTTTCGTTCATAGAATTTAAGAACCATGCTTTTAAATGAGAAATTTTGATTTCCTTGTTGTTATGTGATGTTTTTCATGTTAATGATCATTGTTTAAGCTTCAAGATATTAATTTAAGTTGACTTCCATGATGTATGCATACTTGTAGTTAAAACCCATGAATTTGGGTGGTTTAAGATGATTAAAATTGTTGAGAAAACCTATGCCCCAAAGTGTGCATGCAAGGTGTTTGTCAAAATACCTAGAATGCTAAAAATCATGTTCCCATGACCCCATAGTAGTTAAATGACAAACTGTGTCAACTCTTAAGATGATTCCACATGAACTTCCATGCTATTGATATGTGTTGCTAGTATGATTATGCAATGAACATGATATTAAGGTTGTAAAAGTACTTCCATGTAACATGAAATCCTTTCCATGCAATACATTATTGATAACCATGTTTAGTATGAAATCTCTTATGTAAGATGTTATGAATTGTGGACTCAAATCTTGTGATCAAGTCATGTCATGTGTGTCAGTTTCCTTCCTTCAAGTCCTGGGGGTATTCGTACCTAAAAAATATAGTTGTATGCCTAGAGCTAAGTCATGTTACCCCGATAATCTCAGTCAAGCCATGATCTATATAACTCAGTCAGTCATGTGACTCAGTAAACCTCCAAAATCTCATGATCTTAGCAAAATCTCAGATAGTAGTGATATTCTGTCAGTCAATAGAAGTCAGTTACTTAGTTCATATACAGTCAGTTAAATCATGTTCAGTCTCTTTAGATGGGAGTAGAAGTTAGCACCGAGTGAACCCAAGGATGGGAACTCACCTGCCAGTTTAGGGTATGATTCTTAGCAGTCATCCTTGTGTTCCAGAGCTATGTAGCCAGAGTAGGTTGAGACATCTTAACCTATCAGACTAGGGTTGATGAGGTGGCTTAACCTATCAGTTTAGGGTTCCCACCATTCTCATTTGAGTACCTACCAGATGAGGGTCACTCACAACTGTCCTTACCAGTGGCATGGTATTGACACCCCTCCAGTCGGGGTAGAGATTGGACCCCAACTTAGCTATATGCATTGTTGGGGCATGTAGGTTAAACAAATACCTCCCACAGTTTTAGGCTCAGTATCAGTAAAATAACACAGATAGTTCTTCAGATATCAGTATACCAGGACTGCTAGATATAATCAAATTCAGTTATAGTATGGAACTCAGATATTCTATCGGACCCAGGACTGTCAGACACAGTCACCCATGTTGACAGAACCATAGTTTCAGTCATGTCAGAAATAAGTAAATCATGTATTAGCGTACAGATCCACTATTACGTATTTACATATACAACTATTATATATGTATGTTTGCACTATCACGTTCATATTAGTCGGTCAGTTGGCATTGCTCATGCTTGTAAACCCTTTTTATTTAGCCTACCTCACTCGTATACTTAGTACTCTAATTGTACTGATGCATTGACGCTATGGTTCTTTCTCTTTATGTTACACCATAGGTTCGGAGACACGAGTTCCAAACCAACAGTAGCAGTCTCATTCCAATACACAGAGTTGCAGTGAGTCCTCTTCATTCGAGAATAATATGATTTAATTTATTCATTTATTATTTCAGTTAGCTATCAGTTTACAGAGTTAGTTGGACACATGTTCCTACAACTCCTTATTCAGACAGTGTTTGGAGGCTTTCAAATTTAGTTTAAATTTGATTCAGTTTTTAGTTGTTTTCGGTATATTCACCTATATGGATGTTATTTTACCAGATTCTTTATTCAGTTTAACCTTATGGCCCACATGTTTATGTTTTTCGCATTATTATGATATATATTGTAATGTACAGGTACAGATATCAGTCATAGGTTAGCTTGTGGTCCTTCGGGGTCATAAACACCGTGTAGCATTTTGGTTCAAAAAAATTAGGGCATTATATCTTCTCATAGCAAGATCTATCTTGAAGCAATAATATACTCATAAGTTGACTCTCTCGATTATATCTTAGCCTTATAACAATTCTCATGTCATTGGATGTATTTAAGAAATTAATCCAATTCATGAAATTCAATTCATGTATCATGTTTCAGAATTAGTTATACAATCATGTTCCATGTCATACATGTTCAGTTTGTAATCTCAGTTACCTCAGTACAATACTCTCTATCTAACTAGTCTCAGTCGAGGATGAATGTTCCTAAGAGAAAGATATTAAATACTTCAAAAATCCGTACCAATATTAGAACCATAATTCGATCTCATGATAAATAAATTATAGTTATTTGGTAGTTTTATGAGTGGGTTTGATGTACGTTAAGGCCCCAAATAACTCTCAGCTATTGGACGAATCAAAATAATCCTTACCGATTTAGTTTTCGAGAAGAATGTTGCTTTAATCAACTTCAAAAAAGTATGTATATTGTTCTACTTAGAATTTTTCATCTTAAGACCCACCAAGTGAGAGGAAATTGAATTAGCTTTTCAGCAATACCAATTTTGCCATAATTCGATACTCGGGTGAGGAGTTATGACACTTTAGTGAAAAACAATTACCCAATGCAATAGGACCGCGTTGCGGAGACGGCCAAAATTACTTTTGTCCTTTTCTAGTGGTCCACTGTAATAATTCCACATCACTCCAAGGGGAATTTTCACATTCAATAAGGCATGCAAATTCATCGTGTCGCACTGACATGCAAAATTAGGATTTACAGTTTTGTAATTTAAATTCCAGGGACTGCTTGGTCTTTTCCCAAGCCTCTAAATTCATCCAAGACCAAAAATTAAAACCCTAAAGGATAATTAGGTTCCCCATTACTCATAATTTCTCTCCAAGAAACAAATCTTCTCTCAAGAACAAGTTCTAAACTTCAAAAATTCAAGATTTATTCTCAAGAAAAGCTCCAAGAACCTTTATGAATTCATCAACCCGGGTATGTTAGATATTTTTCTTGGGTTACTTCCACCCTTGGAGTCCAATAATCTAATTTTAAATTCAAAGTTATAATCTTTTACAAGTTATTATGATTTTTAGACATGAAACCCCACAAATCTTGATTCTACACCATGTTTACATGAGATTGTCGTTATTAAACCCCACACATTTGAATGGTGTTGTTCGCTGATTAAAATAATTATTAGTGATATTGATGTTGAAATCATGCCATTAGTAAAAGTTTTAAACTATTCCCTTGCTTAAGACATTCTTTACAAGTTTTTGATGAAATGCCTCAAAGAATGAGTTTTGAATAATGAACCTTGTTATGTTTTCAAGTGATTTAACATAGAATGCATTATAGTATGCTTTAAATATTGTGACGTACATATCATGTTCATAAGAATTCATAATAAAACCTTCAGCCTATGATTTGGTCATGTGATTGTGTAATCATTTTCATGTGTATAAAGCATCCACATGTTAAAGCCTTAGTCCCCATGTGTTTGATGAAATGATTGAGTGAATAATTGTGAACAATGATTTCCTTCCATGGTTTCAAAGATTTCAAGTTGTCTTATTATTGCTATTGAGTCCTGGGGGTTATGAATATCTGAAATTTAGTTGTTTAATTAGTCTCAGTAATTTAAGAATGGTTTAAGACACATATGAGTATTATCAGTTCAGTCAGTTATCATGTCAGTCAAACTTAGACCAGTTTAGTAACCTTAGTCAGTTCCCTTCTTTAGTTAAACTTATTTTAGTCTAATAATCAGTGTCATTTAATTGGGAGTAGGATTTAGCACTGATCAAACCCAGGGATGGGGGCACCTGTTAGTATAGGGTTCGACCCTTAGTAGCAATCCCTAAGTTACAAAACTACGTAGCTAGCATATGTTTGAGATGTTTTCCTGCTAGTTTAGGGTTGACATATATCTTATGATGTCTTTCAGTTAGTTTAGCATTGACAAGTTTTCTTCCTATTAGTTTAGGGTTGACACAGCCAGTGTTAGTACCCATGGTACAGTACTAGTTCCCTTCCAACTAGTGTCACAGGTTGGACCCCTATCAGCTCAGATTGGGGGCATGTCGGTTAGATGATACCTCCCACAGTTTAAGTTTCAGTACTTAGTTCAGAATTCAGTTTAGTCTTGCTTGACTATAGCACATAGTTTATCAGTTATCCAGTTATTAGATTTTAGTACTTTAGTTTACAAATTATATTTAGAACATATTTACCACTTGGTCATGCATTCTTAGTCTTTATAGATTTCAAGAATTTTATTCAATAATTTATGTTATAGATTCAGTCAGTTATTCCTCATGCACATGAACCCATGCATATCAGCCTACCTCATTTAGCATACCAGTACATTCAAATTACTAATCAGATACTCGTTTTTTGTTCTATGATGTATCATATCATAGATTCAGATGCTCAGTTCTCAGATCATGTATAAACTATCTAGATTATCAGACATAGTAGTAGCGAGTCCTCATATTTTGAGGACATGGTTTATTTTTCTTAGATATTTCATCATTTTTAGTATTTTTCCATTCAGTCGAAGTTAGTTGGGAGTTTGTCCCAACAACTCTACAGTCAGTCCATAGAGGCTTTTCAGACTAGTACAGATAGTTAGTCAGTCTTCAGATTTCAGTTGTTGTTATCAAATATTTTATCAGTATTCTCAGTATTATTTTACAGACTTTCATAATTACAAATTTAAAACCTTTTGGCTTCCCTCAGTTAAATTCTTCATATGATCTATTATTATCAGTTTTATTTAGTTCTCATAGACGGTACTAGCTCATAGGTTAGCTAGTAGTCTCTCAAGAATGTAAGCACCGTGTGGCTCACATGGTGTAGTCCCGGGGCATTACTATTTAAATATATCATGAATGACAAATAATCCCCTTAAGTTCTCTATGAATATGGTGTTTTAATTGGGTAAGAAGGGAATTATCCAAAGTGCCCTTAAATGAAAAGTTGAAATTTAGTCGTCAGTGTCTATGGGTCACTATATGACTCATAGGTTTCGTTTTGACTTATCACCATGAGTCATAGCCAAGATAGTTTCTAGGGCACACATACAGTATTGACCCTATGTCTCAACTAATACAACTCATAATGGGACCCTATGATTCGTAGGGTATAGTAGTAGTAAACACAGAAAACATTTAGGGTAAACATAGGACATTCTACAATTTGCACAAAATAACTCATAACGAGTCCTTATGACTCATAGTGAGATATTCATACTCAGAATAGAACTTTGCCACACACACACTATTTAGGCTATGATTTAAGTCCAACAACCCATAAGGTAAGTCGTAGTCAGGATAGTGAGGATAAATTTCTGAAATTCTCAAAGATCAACAACTGGGGTATTTTAATTATTTTACTTATATGGTTCACTTTGCTCTAGAAGCCTTACCTTGGTGTTACTTCTATCTTTTTTCTCTTTGTGTATCAGTTTGGGTGATAGGCTTACTCATCAACGTTTGTTGCGATGATTGCCATTATGACACTTGATTTTAGGTCATGACCAATTGGTATTAGAGGAGCCACGTTTATTGATCTCAATGTTTTAAGAATGAGCTGTCTAGTAGAGTCTCATGGTATGGTACGTAGATGTCCGTATCTATCTTAGAGAGGCTATAAGACGTCTTTATGAAAATTTTCTTATTTTGTTTCTTATCATGTGGATTTTTATGTACCTTGTGTTTTGAGTTTTGTTTTACTCTTTTTGCATAAATGATGTTGACTAGGTCCCATGAGGTCAAAGATGCTGAGGCTTCTCCCTAAGAGAAAAAGTCATGAATGAACTCCAGGAAGTGGACAGGCTTGTAGATTATCCCCATCTAGGAGGAGTGATAGGGGACTCTACTCTAATCCTCATGTAGAGCAGGTTGGAGGTATAGGTTCAGTTTTAGTCCTCAGAGTTTGTCTGCCCCAGTTTTTAAAGGGTTGTTGGTACAGTTGTTGACCCATTTAAAGGGTTTTTCTTTGATTATGTAAGTGTTCCTCCATCCTCTAGTGTGGATCCTCATGTGGCACCTAATTCTACTTTGGGTACTCCTCAGATACTAAGTATTATTCCCCTATTAGCATCGATCATTGACTTTAGCCTTCATCTATGTTACCTTCTCAGATAGGACCTCAACCTGCCAGATTTACCATGCCTCCTCTTATTTCTAGTATAGTGATGTCTTCTATGGATCGAAAGAGGTTTGAGAGATTTATTCATTTGGGTCCTCCCAAATTTAGTGGTGTTGTGGGTGAGAATGCTTATGAGTTCTTAATTGATTGTTGGGAAAAGTTACATAGCTTGTGTTCTCTTATGTCGCATAGAGTAGCATATACCACCTATCAGTTGAGAGATTGGCATAGATTATTTGTTTAAGGGATCGGATGCATGATAAGTTTGATTGCCTAGATCAGGGATCTATGACCATTATAGATTATAAGATACACTTTCATGCCTTGTCCAGATATTCTTATACCATCATTTCCACGAAGTCTGAGAAGATTCAAAAGTTTGTGAAAAGCTTAGATATTTCCTTTCAGATGGCTATTTCTTAGATAGTTGTATTTGGAGTATTTTTTCAAAACATTGTAGATCACACCAAGATGACAGAGGGTATTCTTAGGGTATATCAGGGAGGTGCCAAAAAAGTGCACTATTTTCGTGAGTTCAAAGGTCAGACTTTTCATGGTAGAAATTTTAAAGGTTCTCGTGGTATCTGAGTAGGACAGTGCAGGTGACATTGTCAAGTTAAGGTGGTGGATCTTCTTATTTAAAATCTTCTTGTTTAGTAGTTTAGGTTGGTTGTTTGGGACCAGTGGTACCTTCTCTTATTGAGGCAGGCATAGAGGTTGCTTTATATATGATAATGTTGGCCATTTCGCTAAGGATT
The DNA here is from genome assembly GCF_002878395.1 of Capsicum annuum. Taxonomy (NCBI): domain Eukaryota; kingdom Viridiplantae; phylum Streptophyta; class Magnoliopsida; order Solanales; family Solanaceae; genus Capsicum; species Capsicum annuum. Next base: position 29,140,002 of record NC_061119.1, read on the forward strand.
ATCCCCGTCATATGATTAGAGCTACTCGTATTTTAACTGTGAGAGGTAGAGGTACTACTAGACATACGAGAGATAAAGTTAGTAGAGCCCATGGTGGTGGTCATAGGTCTACTCAGCTAGTTGGTAGTCATGGGTAGTGTTATGTTATACCCTTTAGGCCAGAGGCAGAGGCTTTTGATGCTATGATCACAGGTATCGTCCCTATTTATTTCTAATCTATATCTGTGTTGTTTGATTCTAGATCAAATTTCTTCTTTGTGTCTGCATATTTTCCTTTGAGTTTTGATTTTGTCAGTGAGCCTTTTGCCATGCGTATTCATGTATCTATCCCTGTAGGAGATTCTTTAGTAGTGGATCAGGTTTACCGATTTTGGGTTTTAACTTTTTATGGCCGTGAGATGGGTAGATTTTCTTATGTTAGATATGGTTAATTTTGATGTTGTCTTGTGTAGGGATTGGTTGGGTCTGTATTAAGCTATCTTATTTTTTTTGCTAAGACTATAACTTTAGCTTCGCTGGGTGTGCCAAGGATAGCTTGGAAGGGTGTGCTTTATTTGGGTCCTAAGAGGATCACATCTTATGTTCTGGCTCAAAAAATTGGTTAAGAGGGGATATTTATCTTATTTGGCTCATATTCGTGACACTAGTGTGGTTTCACCTTCATCCTTGGATTCTATTTGTGTTGTTTGTGAGTTTATAGATGTGTTCCTTATGGATTTGCCTAGTATACCTATGGATCATGATATTGATTTTTGTATTGATATTGAGTTGGGCACCAATCCCATTTCTATTCGTCCTTATAGAATGTCCCAACTGAGTTAAAGGAATTAAGAGATTAGCTGTAGGACTTGTTGGATAAGAGTTTTATCCAACCTTGTGTATCGCCTTAGGATGCGCCTGTCTTGTTTGTAAAGAAGAAGGATGGGTCTCTGTAGATGTGTATTGATTATCAGTAATTGAATAAGGTAATGTTTAAGAATAAGTATCTTTTTTCTCATATTAATGATTTATTTGATAAACTTTAAGGTGTTGCGGTATTTTCAAAGATTTATTTGAGGTTTGACTATCACCAATTGAGGATTAGAGTTCCAGATTTTCTGAAGATAGCTTTTTAGACCCGATATAGTCATTATAAGTTCTTGGTCATATCCTTTGGGTTGACTAATGCCCCTTCCACATTTATAGAGTTGATAAACTGGGTGTTTTGATCGTATCTCAGCTCCTTTAATTTTGTATTTATTGATGATATCTTGGTTTATTCCAAGAGTGAGGCTGAGCATGAGGAGCCTTAGTGGGTTGTGCTTCAAAGATTAAGGGATGAGAAGTTGTATGTTAAGTTCTCCAAGTTTGTGTTTTGGTTGGAGTCTATTTCTTTCTAGGGTCATGTGGTGACTAAGGAGGGTATTATGGTTGATCCAGCCAAGGTTGTAGTGGTTTATGATTGGGCTAGACCTAGTTTTCCATCGAGATTCATAGTTTCATTGGCTTGGATGGTTATTATCAGCATTTCATTGAGGGTTCTCATCAATTGCAGCTTTGTTGACCAGGTTACCTCAAAAGAAGATTTCTTTCTAATAGTCTGATGCATATGTAGAGAGATTTCAAGATCTCAAGGATTTGTGACTTCAGCTCCTATTTTGGCTTTGCCCAATATGGGCATAGTTTTACCATCTTTTGTGATGCTTCAGGTGTTAGGTTAGGTGCTGTGTTGATGCAGAAAGGTAAGATAATTGTGTATGCTTCTCTTGAGTTTATTCCCCATGAGAGGAATTATCTCACTCATGATTTGGAGTTATATGCGGTTGCATTTACTTTGAATTTATGGATGCACTATTTGTATAAAGTCCGTTTTGAGATTTTCTCGGATCATCGTAGCCTTCAGTATTTATTTACCAGCAGAATCTTAATATGAGGCAGCGTCATTGGCTTGGGTTTCTTAAAGACTATGACTTCACTATTCTCTATCATCCGGGAAAGGGTAATGTAACACCCCACTTTTTTCATAGCATAATCTAAGTCCCTATATATAAGTAGTTGTAAATAAAATTTTTGAAACACTCATCATTTTTCAGTTTAGAGCCTATCGTTGCGTAGGAAATTTGATTAGCTTTCCAATGATATAAAATTTGCCTAAATCTGATTACCAGGTTAAAAGTTATGGCAATTTTAAGTTTCAGTCATTAAACACCGTCAAATTGACCCTTAGCGTATCACAGAGCTAACAAAAATGATGATTGTCAATTTCCAGTAAAGCTCCGAGAAACCACAGCATCGCGCCGTCAACCAAAATCTCAATTGTGCTTTTTCTAGTGTCCTATCGCGATAATGGCACGTCGCGCCAAGGGTTAATTTTAGAATCAAAAGGGCACTTCAATTCCTCCGCATCATGCCATCCCCGCTGTTCCCAGTTGTCCCTTTTCCAATGGCTTGGCGTGATAGCGGTGCGTCGTGCTAAGGCATAAAATTGGGATGATCAGTTTTCAGCTTCTGTTTTTAAATTCATTTAAGGGTATATGGGTTTTTTTCCACGGCCCTAATTAAGCTAAAACACGAAATTTAACCCCTAAACACCCTAAGTAGTCATCAATATTCAATTCTCCTTCAAAAATTAAAGATCCCCATTTTCAAGAACAAGAAACCCTAGCTCTCAAATTCAAGGCAATTTCTCAAGAACTCTCCATCAATCATTTCAAATTCATTAACCCAGGTATGTTAGATGTTCTTCCATGGATCTCTTTTATCCATGGAGTCCAAGTATACTTTTTAATTACAAATCTATCTCCTTTTCAAGTTTATTTGATTTTAAATTATGATTTCATCCATGAATCTCCATGTACTATTAATTTTATACCATGTTACCATGAAATTATTGTTATTATTTAATTCCCCATGTTTTAATATTATTATTTATTGAACAAAACTGTGATTTATCTCTATTATATTAGATTCATGCTATTTCTATATTTTTTAGAACATTCCTATGATTATTTTGAACCATGAACTACAAGAGTTTGATAAAATGCCTACAAGAGTAAATGTTTATGAAAGACGTCATGCTATGTCCTTCAATGTTTGAGTGTCATGCTACTACTATTATTTTGAGTCCTAGGAGTATTGAATACCCAAAAGCCATAGTTGTTTTATTAGTCTAGTCTCAGTACATTACAGAATAGTCTCTATATTTTACTATGAGCATTATCAAAATAGTCAGATGAGTGTCATTGAACTCAGAATAGTCTAGTATCTCAGTGTCTTTCAGTTCGAAGTAGGACATAGCACCGAGCAAGTAAAGGGATGGCAGCTTCCCCATCAGATAGGCAAAGTCGTTAGTAGAAGTCCCTATACTCCAGAACTACATAGCCAGCGTAGGATATAAGTAGTCACCCTACAGATCAGGCTTGACTATCTCGCAGGGGTCACCCGTCAGTTCAGGCTTGACACCCTTAGTCCTTTGGACATTACATCAGTTTAGTGGATCTACACAGCCAGCATTAGTACCCGTGGTATAGTATTAACACCCTTCCAATTGGGGCTATAGGTTGGACCCCAATTAGCTTAGATTAGGAAATGTCGGTTAGATGATACCTCTCACAGTCTCAGATACAGTTTTAGTTACAGTCCTAGTCTATTTATTCATTCTTAGCATTGTTTGATCAAGGTATACAGATATTAGCATATTTTCAGTACTTCAAAATACAGATTTTACTCAGTCCATGTTATATGCTTGGTCATGCATCTTTAGTGTCTATAGATTTTCATGTATTTTCAGTATTTTATAGACTTTCGTTGATGTTCAGTATCTATAGATTTCATGTTCTCTGTTCAGTATTCCATACTTTACATGTATACCAGATAGATCATTACTCCTATTCATGAAACCTTGCATATTAGTCTACCTCATTTAGCATACCAGTACATTCAAAGTACTAATCACATACTTTTTTTTGTGCTTTGATGTCTCATATCATAGGTGCTGACGCTCAGTTCTCGGATATCACCTAAATTCTCAGATTATCAGCAGTACAGTAGCAATAGTAAGTCCTCATTATTCGAGGATAGAGTATTTACTTCATGATTTCAATTTGATAAGTTAGTTAGAGTTAGTTGGGTCCTTTCCCATCAACTCTCAGTCATTTAGATCTAGAGGCTTTTTAGACACTACAGTCAGTTAGTTATTTAGTTTATCAGTATTTTCTCAGATTCAGATTGTTGTCTTTCCTAGATTTATATTTTAGTTTTGAATTCAGATATTAAAACCTTGTGGCATTTTAGTTATTCTTCTGCATTCATGATTATATTATCCGGTGCTCACAATAGGTACCAGCTCATGGGTTAGCTTATGGTCCCTCAGGACTGTAAGCACTGTGCAACGACTAGGTGGTAGTCTCGGGTCATTACAGGTAATGTGGTTTTTGATTCTTTGAGTCAAAAGTTGACTATCATAGGTAGCCTAGCACATCTTTTCACTCAGGAGAGGACTTTGGCCTTAAAGGGTCAGTCTTTGGTTAGGTTTGATATTTTGACATCTGGGGTGTGCTTTGGACTTCATAGAGGCTAGATCTTGTTTGATGGAGTAGATTTAAGCTTATCAGATTGATGATGCAGGATTGAGGTTAATTAGAGATAAGGTTTTGAGCCATGAGTCTAAGGAAGCCTCACTTGATTCAGTTGGTGTTTTGAGGATTGGGGGCCGAGTTTATGTGCCGAGAGCGGGTGTTTAGATTAGTTTGAATTTTGAGAAGGCCCATTGCTCCAGATGTTTTATTCATCCGGGAGTGACTAAGATGTATTGTGACATGAGGCTACATTACTGGTGGGGTGGTATTAGAAAGGATGTAGCAGACTTTATAGCTCATTTCCTTTGTTGCCAATAAGTAAAGGCCGAGCATATGAGACCTGGTGGACTGCTTCAAAGGTTACCCATTCTTGAGTGGAAGTAGTAATGAATCACTATAGATTTTATGATGGTTTTCTTCGTACTTCTCATGGATCCCATAGTGTTTGGGTCATAATGGATCAATTAACCAAGTGTACTCATTTATTCAGGTCCAGGTTTCCCTAAGTGCCTAGAGGTTGGCTCGTATCTACATTCGAGAGATTATGCGACAAGATGGTGGAGTCGTGTCTATTATTTTAGATTAAGGTTTTGTGTTTACTTCTCACTTTTGGAAGACTTTTCAGATTGATTTAGGCACTTGATTTTATCTTAGCATAATATTCACCCTCAGATCAATGGTCAGTCAGAGCAGACTATCCAGGTTTTAGAGGATATGCTCCGTACGTGTGTAATGGATTTGATGGGACCAGTGCAAGCAATATTTGGACTTAGCAGAGTTTGTATATAATAACCACTACATTCCAGTATTAACATGGCTCCTTTTGAGGCATTATATGAAATGATAGGCGGTGTTGCTCTCCAGCTAGTTGGTTTGATGTGTCTAAAGTTAGACCTCGAGGTACAAACTTGCTTCATGAGTCTTTGGATAGAATTTATGTCATTCAGGGTAGAATTCGAGCGATTCAGGGTAGGCAAAAATATTATGCAGATTATAGACTCCCTGCCTTAAGATTTAGTATTGTGGTGTTCCTTTGAGTTTTGTCCCTGAAGGGTGTAATGGGGTTTGGTAAAAGGGACAAGCATAGCCCCAATTATATTGGTCTATTTGAGATTCTTTTGACCATTGGTAATGTGGCTTTTCCCTTATATCTTTCATCTGTTCATCCAGTTTTTCAAGTTTTTATGCTTCATCATTACATTCCTAATGATTCTCATGTCATTCGTTGGAAGTCGATTTAGTTAAATGAGCAATTGAGTTTTGTTGAGAAGCTGATCTCTATTTTGGCTAAGGATGTTAGACATAGTTCTAGAGTTATCCCTATGGTTAAGCTTAAGTGGTGACATCGACCTGTAGATGAGGCTACTTGGGAGGTCGAGTGTGATGTGCTACAGAAATATAACACTTATGATGCTTAAAACTATGAGATTATGCATGAACTTAAGGATATTTTGTTAGATTGGATGTGATTTTGGACTATTTTGCAGGAAATTAGGTTTCGGATGCTAAATTCCAGAAAAGATGAAAAGTGATGTTTTTCGCTACTTATTTGATCTATTTTGGGTATTCGTGACTCTTTTTGAATGTTTGTGACCAAATCATGTGGTAAAAGTTAAAGATTTGAAGCTTGGTTACAAGTATTGGAAGGCCCAACACTTACCTATGTCTACATGTGGACCACATGTAGTACTTGTGGTCTGTATAAGACTAAGGTAAGTATCAAAATTGAGATCCCGCGAGTAAAAGATCTGAAAAATAACTTCCAGCACTTACCCATGTCAACATATGGACTACATATGGGTAAGGTAAGTGCTAGAAGTCCAAAATCTTGAGAGCAGAAGCTGCAGGAAACTTTTCCTACACATGTAGTGGCTACACGTGCCCAGCCTCAGGCCGTATGTGGCATATGCGCCCAAGGCTAGGTCATATGTGGACATCACATGTCGCCATTGACGTTAACTTTTCTGGATCATTTCGAATAATTTCCTAGGGTTTTAATGTATCCCAATTACACTCCTATGATGTTTTTAAGTCCTATTAAGTATGGTTAATTAAGATTTTCTATTTTAATTAGGATTTGATTGCTAGGATTTCTTGTAATCTATAAATACCTTTTAGGATTTGTTTAGTCAATTCATTTATATATTTATATATATATTATGGGGTAGACCCTTAGGGTCTATACTATACTCTCATTTTTCTTGGTTTTTTTACTCAATTTAAGACATTGGAATTTCTTCTTTCATTATTGTGAGATTGATTTTGTAATTTTGTTTTTGGATTCCATGATTGATCTCATAACTATGAGTGGCTAATTCCCTTAGCTAGGATTGTGGGAATGTTGGCGGATTAAAAAAGTAGAGGAAGTGCCAAGTCGTTCTAGATAAAAATTCTTGCATATATTAGGTTATTTTTGCTTTGATTGCTTTCTTAACGGGTGCACATGTTAGGATTCTGCCTAGATTATTTCTACTTACTCCAAAAGAGGAGTAGTAACTAGGAAAATAGAATCACAACAGTAATTTGAAGTTTAACTATCAATCCACGCTACTAGGTATTATCTACGTAAGATGGTTAGCGGTCATCTAATAACTAGAGACTTCAAATGTAATAGTTAACTACAATCAAGATAAGGGTTAGTAAGGCGACATCTTGAGACTCAAAAGGTAAAAGATGAAATCTGTCAGCTCTTCCAAAGACTATTGATGGTACATAACTTATTGATTCTGCATGCAAGATATTGGAATAGTTCAACAGTCAACGATAACTCTACTGAGTTAAGAAGCCAAGGGGAATACAAGCCTAGTGTTTGTCTTAGATTTTTTACAACCAAAAGCAACCAAGACTTTTTACTTTTAGCCAGTTACTAAAAATTCCCCCTTTTACTTTTCCGCACTTTGTAGTGATTTTAATAAGTTAAAGACAAATTTCTGCCCCATTCTCCATGGGATCAACCCCAACCTAGTTGGTTCACTATATTTTGACAGCGACAACTTTATCCTTCTAAGGAGGGGTAGCTTGGGCGTTATAAAAAATTGGCACCATTGCTGGGGAATACGATTTCAGAGTTCTTTATTAAAGTTGTTGGAGTTATCGAATTTTATTTTCTTTTATTTGTTTTGTTTCATACTCTTCTTGAGATGACAACCTGGCCAGAGAAAGTATGGACTGATGATGACTCTTTATTTATTGATCCTTTTTCTTTTGATATGATGCATTACTATAAGGGCGTGATAAATATATTTTTGGAGCATAATGAGGGCATGTTCTACACATTGTAACTCTTTGCAAAAGGAAATCAAGACTGTATTCAAAAGGTTTATAGGTTTGGCTTGGATATCTACCACTTACAAGTAGTGTTAGATGCAAAAGTTGGTGTGTATAACATCCAACAATGTAGTTATGGATGGTGTGAGATCGAAAAAATTCTAAGAAGCCAACTTGAGGAGCTAAAATAGGAGGAGTCAAAAATTGCTCATACTCTTATGGATAATGACATGCTTATGGAGATCAACTAGAATTATGTGGGGATGAAAAGAAGACTGTAAATCATGAGTTCGGGAATATTTGACCTCATCCTAAGCATTTTTCCACGTTGCATTTGGATATTCAAATCTTGGTCTAGCCATTCAAACTTGAAGAAGAGTGCGAGGTGGAGGAAACACATGTCTATATTCTTGAATTTGTTGATCCAGAATCAAAGAACTACATTTCCTCACATAAGGGACAAGAAGTACATGCCACATCTATTTCTTGGGTTATTTATTTTTTATCTTTGCCCCATGAGCATAATGGGAACTTAGAAAAAAAATTTGGGTACAATTCATGACTTCAAAGTGGAAAGAAAAATTTAGACACCAACTATTAGGCTGCCTTTATGAATTTGAGTAATAAAGGTACCTATGGACTTATTGGTGAATTCTGAGAATCCAACCAAGGCTCATCATGTTGCGACGTAAAATCAGGTGCTTCTTTGGAGTCAATCGAAGGTATTTTGTTGTTTGTATTTATGTTAAAAGATTGACGTCATATCTACGCACCTAGGTGCCACAAGTATGTTCCCAAATCTTATGTTTTGTAAAGGTTTTAGACATTGGGGATAATGCATTATTTTAAGTTAGGGGTGGCACTACTTATGGGTCTTGATGACTTTTTGGGGTTTTTGTTATGATACCTCTTTTCCCCAGAGTCTTGTTCGTAGTATATCCAGTATGTTATGCATATTGTGTTTTGTTTATTGAAGATTTTGTGTTTAACTAGGAGAAAAATGAGTATCTAGGGAAGTTGACATTTGAGAAAGATGGTACCCCATTGAACTATATGCATGGATATATATGTAACTATTACGGATCTTGTAATGGCATTAGAATTAGGGACATGATAATCATTGCTAACGACTGCATGAATCGGATAGATAGTAGCTTATGATGTAACTCTGTTCCAAGTGCGTGAGAGATGCTACGTAGTTCATTTTGTGTTTTAAATCTCAAACTTTCTCATTTAGTCTTGCCTAAGTTGTAGGATAGTTGGTTAGGAAAGGATCATAGGCCATTTTTTATATTTATCCACTTTTATCCTATATGACCTTCCATGTGTGAATTATATCCTTTGATCTCGATTTTGAGCCTGAATGCCTATTTTTGTTGGTTTCACCTTTCACTTTCCCATTTGTGATACAATGAACCTATTTTGGCCCTAGTCTGCTTTGAACATCGTGCACCTCAACTCAAGCAAATCGCCTAAGTTGAGGGTGGCTATCATAGGGGTATATGATGTAAAGTTGGTATGAAGAAGGTAAAAATAAAAGAAAACAGAAAGTAGAGTTGGGTGTGGTAGAAAATGCTGAAAAAGAAAAATTATGAAAATAATTGTGAAATAGAAAGAATAAAGAAACCACATCTAACCTGAATGTGAATAAAAGAATAAAAGGGAGAAATAAGGGTGGAATAAAAGGAAATTGGTTAAAGTGTGAACCACAAAGTTAGTGTAGTACTAAGGAGGCTTAGTCACTTAATATATCCATATATACCATACCAGCCCCCAAGCCTACATTAAAAGCCGAATAAAGTCCTATAGTGATCCTAGCCCGACTGTCTGAAAACTAAGATAAAGAAAATAAAGTCAAGCCTATGGTATTTGATGTACATTGATGGAAACTTCTTTTGTGAGTGTGAGTCTCTCTTGTCCGTCCCTGCATTAACATGAATTATTTCATATGGGCGAGTAGGACTTTTTTATTGTGAGGGGACACGGGTTGTATTGCTAGATTCTTACTTGTTTGGGTAGTCTAACTCGTATATATGTATGGTTGTTGGTTTCTAATGTAATACCATAGCTTGATTCCTTTGTGTCACATTGTTGTGCATCATTAATACACGAAGTTGGATTTTAAAGTAATAAACTTGGAGAGGGTAATGCGCTTGAGCTGAAATTTGATAATTAACTGCCACAAATATTAGAGGTTTCTCTTGGTTAATCTTCATCATATTATTTTATTATGTTTTGTTGCATGAAGATATGCAAAATTCTAAGTTGAAGGTCTTGATATGCTATAGAAATATAGCACTTACGATGCTTTAAACTATGAGAATATTCATGTACTTAAGGCTATTTTGTTAGATTTGATGTGTTTTGGAGTGTTTTGCAGGAAATTAGGTTTTGGATGCTAAATTCAAGAAAAAGATGAAAAGTGATATTTTTGGCTACTTATTTGATCCATTTTGGCTATTCGTGACTCTTTTTGGATGTTCGTGATCAAAGCATATGATGAAAGTTGAAGATTTGAAGCTTAGTTGCATGTATTGGAAGGCCCGACACTAACATGTAGCACATGTGGTCTGTATAAGACTAAGGTAAGTACCGGAATTGAAGATCATGAGAGTAAAAGAGCTGAAAAATAACATCCGACACTTACCACATGTAGCACATGTGGACCACATGGAGGTAAGGTTAGTGCTAGAAGTCCAAAATACCAAGAGCAGAAGCTAGAGGAAATTTTTCCTGCACATTTGATGGCTAAATGCACCCAGCCTCAGGCCGCATGTGGCACATGCTCCCAAGGCTAGGCAGCATGTGGACACCACATGTGGCTATCGACCTCAACTTTTTCGGATCATTTTGAAATCATTTCCTAGGGTTTTTATGTATTCCAATTACATTCCTATGATGATTTTAAGTCCTATTATGTATTGGTAGTTAAGTTTTTCTATTTTAATTAGGATTTGATTGCTAGTTAGGTTTTTTTTAGTCAATTCATTCATAAATTCACATATATTTGTAATACCCCAAAGTTTCCTAGCTAATTTTTTGTCCCAAGAATGTCAAGTGTTAGTTTCTAAATTGAATAATGTTTATTTCATGAGGAATTTTAAAGATTTTCACTCTTTGTCATGTGGAAAATTCAATAAGATTTCCATCGATATAAAATTTGCCTAAATTCGACAACCGGCTAAGAAGTTATGACTATTTCAAGTTTCTATCGTAAAACAATGCCATATTAGTCAGTGGCGCGCTGTGCCGCAGGAGAAAATGGCAATTGTCAAATTCCAGTAGGGGTTCGTGATAGTGGAGATTTGGTCCAAACTTCCAGGTTGCAAATGAAGTGGCAACATGATGGCTCCGCGTCGTGCCATCCCTAAATTTCTCAGTTGTCAAATTCCAGTGACACGACGCTAGGGGTCCAATTTGGGAAAATTTCACTGAAATTAAAAGGCACGTCCAGGGTTAAAAGGGTCAATTTCTCACCCTTATTTAAGCCCTTTAACATGAGATTCAGCTATTTTAAACCCAAAATATATTAGTTTCTCTTAATTTTCTCTCAAGAACAAGCTAGGGTTTCAATTGGGTATTCAATTTCAAGAAAGTCTCTCCGTCAATCTTCGCTAAATAAAGAACAAAAGTATGCGTTGTGTTGATTTATGGATTCCTTTCATCCATAAAGCTCAATAAACCTATTTTAAATTATGAATCATGATATTTATGTTGTGGGTTGGTTGTAACCATGTTTATCTTTCTATATGATTCCCAAGTTGAAATATTTATGTGTTTTTCATGAAATTACATCAGCAAGTGAGTGACATCCATAAATTAAATTTTTATAATGTGTTAATTTGATTATTAGGCCTATGCCCTAAGGGTGCATGCATGATGTTTGATAAAATGCCTAGGAGGATAGAAATTATGCACTATAGCTTAATTGTGATCCAAAATGACTTTCATGCTATTCTTATGTATTGAAATTGTTTGTCGGATTTCTCATGAGTTAGCCATATGAAATTATGCTATGTATACATTCTATCTTATTCACGTACCAAGATATGATAATCAAATGCCCATGAAATATCTTCAATTATTATATTATGTATTGTTGATGATATTCATGTATGTAAGAATATAATGCCTTGTCAGTTTCCTTCCATCGAGTCCTGGGGGTTCTTGTTCTCGAAAAATATAGTTGTGTGCCTAGAGTTCGTGTCATGTTTTCACGATATCCTCAGTCAAGCCATGATCCATAAAACCCAGTCAGTTATGTGACTCAGGAAAGCTCAGTAATACAGTAATCTCAGTTAATTCAGTCCAGTTTAGTTCAGTAATCCATGATCAGTGTCTATTAAAATGGGAGTAGGAATTAGCACCGAGTGAACCCAAGGATGGGAACACACACTGTTAGATGAGGGTGTGATTCTTAGAAGTCATCTTTGCATTCCAGAACTATGTAGCCAGCATAGGTTGAGACATCAACACTGTCAGATGAGAGTTGATGAGGTGGATAAGCATGTCAGATCAGGGCCCAACAGTTGTCTTTAGGGGACACTTCCAGATGAAGGTCACTCACAGCTTGTCCTTACCGATGGTGCGGTATTGACACGCTTCTAATTATGGTTACAGATTGGACCCCAACTCAGCCATAATGGCGTATTAGGGGCATGTCGGTTAGATAACTACTTTTCATAGTTTCAGTTACAGAATCAAGACTGTCAGATACAGTCAATTAGTCTCAGTATTAGAACTTAGATAGTTCTACAGAATTCAGGCCTGTCAGATACTGTAAACTTAGAACAGTACAAAACTCAGCTAGTTCCATCAGATTCAGGACTGTCAGATACAGTCACTCATGTTATCAGTTATATCATCCATCAGAACTCAGTTATAAGTCATGTTAGTTATTAGTAAATTCATGTATTCACGATCTCAGATATAGTTTCTATGTATTCATGCATGTATTCTCACGTTCATATTAGTCAGTTAACTGGTATTTTTCATGCATATGAACCCCATGTATTCAGTCTACCTCACATGTATACCAGTACATTCAAAGTACTGACGCATTTGTGCTACGGTGTCTTATACCATAGGTTCAGAGACATGAGCTCCAGAGAATCAGTAGCATCGCAGTCTCAGCAGTCAGAGTAGCAGAGAGTCCTCTTCTTTTAAGGACATTACCATTATTTTATCATCTCATTAATTAATTTATTAGTCGGAGTTAGTTGGGGACATGTCCCATCAACTCCTTATTCAGATAGTTCAGTCAGTTAGATATTCTTAGACTATTATGTTCAAACAGTTATTTCAGTGTTTTGGGTATTTCATACCTCATCCATATGTTATGATTTATCAGTTATGCTTTAGATTTGAACCTTATGGCCTTTCAATTTATGTTTCTGCATTATAAAGTATATCATGAAGTATACAGGTACAAACTTCAATCATGGGTTAGCTTATGGTCGTTCGGGGTCATGATCACCGTGTAGCATTCCGGGTACCAAATTAGGGGCGTTACAATATTAAGGGGTATGCCCTTAGGGGCTATTCTATACTCTCATTGTTCTTGGTTTATTTTTGGTTTGTTATTCAATTAAAGACTTTGGGATATATTCTTTCATAATTATGAGATTGATTTTTTAATTTTGTTTGTGGATTTCATGATTCATCTCATAACTTTGAGTGGCTAATTCCCTTAGCTATGGTTGTGGGAACCCTGGCGGATAAACAAAGTAGAGAAAGTGCCAAGTTGTTCTAAATAAAAATTCTTACATGTATTGGGTTTTCTTCACTTTGATTGCTTTCTTAATGTGTGCACACGTTAGGATCCCACCTAGATTATTGTTACTCCAAAAGAGGAGTAGTGACTAGGAAAAATAAATCACAATAGTAATTTGAAGTTTAACTGTCGATCCACGCTACTAGGTATAATCAAATTAAGATGGTTAGCTGACATCTAACAACTGCAAACTCAATAGGTAATATTTAACTGGGATCAAGATAAGGGTTAGTAAGGCGACACCTTGTGACTCAAAAAGTAAAGGGTGAAATCTGTCAACTTATCCAAAAGACTGTTGATGGTGCATAACTAATCAATTCTGCATGCAAGATATTGAAATAGGTCGGCAGTGCACGATAAGTCTACTAAGTGAGAATCCAGAGGGAAAACAAGCCTAGTGTTCATCTTAGGCTGTTTAAAACCAAAAGCAACCAAGCCTTGTTACTTTTAGCTAGTTACTACAGATCCCCCTTTTACTTTTCTGCGCTACCTAGTGATTTAAATAAGTTCGAGATAGATTTCTTGCCAATTCCCAATGGGACAGACCCCAATCTAGTTTGGTTACTTTATTTTGATAACAACTACTTTATCCTTCTAAGGAGGGGTATCTTGGGTGTTCTAAGGTGCGTACTTCTTATCCCTAGTTCTTCATTAATTTAGGTATTTCTTTGCCTTAGTTTTAGGATGAACTAGATTTTAGTGGTGGCTAATGTAAAGACCTAAAAAATTGATGAATTATGTGAAATATGTGTTTTTGTGTGATTTGACTATTTTAACCCTCCCCTTTGTTGCATTGTGGTATTTCTAAGCTGTGGGGGTGATTGCACGATTTCTGATGCAATTTAGTTCTTGTATGCAAGATTGTGGATTTTGATGGCTTCCAGAGCCTTATTATGGACATATGTGGTTATCTTTCGATTCATGCAATGGATAGTTGAACGAACTACGCCAATAGATCTGAAACATCAATTTTAGAGTGGTAACATGTTTGGTTTGGTTTTACGGCTTTTAAATCTTATTTCAACCCTCAGTTTAAAAATTTATGATTTCAGGTTTTTGGGGTCAACTTTATAAAAATAATGTGTTTTCAAAAATTTGACATCGCCATTGAGTCTGAAGCATTGAATTTAGTGTGGTTACATAGTTCTTTTGCATATATCGGATTCTGAAGAAATCCTGGGGCCTTAGCAGAAACTTGGAAATTCACCAAGTTTCAGCTGTCATCCATCATGGAAAAGAGTACTGTAATTGCACCATGCCTTATGGAGATCATCATATCTGCTCCTGTAGCCAAGTAACGCGATCATACACCTAGTTGTACGATTGCAGCATTTGAGAACCTGGTATGGATATAAATAGACTCTTTAAGTCGCAAATTAGCTTATTTTTCATCTTGCCTCTTGAGAGAGAAACCTTATTATAAAGTGTGAGCTTAAAGGTGAAGCTTATGGGTGCTTAAGAAGCTAGATTAATATCCATTTCTTGATTCTCTTACGAATTTAAGGTAAGAATTCACTTTTTTCTTAGTGAATTTCTTGATTAATTCCTAAGAACTCCAATACCATAGGGCTTGTTTTTAAACCCCAATTCACTTCTTTTACTTGAATAATGTTCCTAATCCCATAATTACTTGTTTTTCCTCAATTTCATCTTCAAAACAACTTTGATTCTTGATTTTAAAACAAATTTCAAAGGTTTTACCCAATAGAGTCTAGAAATGATTCTTCTTCAGTTTTGACCTATTTTTAACTCAATTTGACTTGGATTTTCAGATGTAGGTTTCTAAAGATATGGGGAACACGTTTTTGAAATAGAGTTAAGATTTTGTGCTTCTTTTTTGAAAATCCATTTCGAGGGTCCAATTTGACTTTAAATTAAAAGTATACAATATTGATATTGTTGGCCTTGTTTTGATGCGTAGATTCTATATTTCTTAGTTTTAGTTAATTTTTGGATCATTCGTGAGGATTATAACTTTGGGATCAAAGTGTAGAAGACCAATTTTGGCATTCAAGGTAGGTTATGACTTAACCCTTTCAAACTAGATTGGCCAGCTAATGTTGGTACAAATGCATGTTAAGGGGCTGGTAACTAATCATGAATTTTTCTATCTTAATGTGTTGTGCCCATGGTGGGGCCTATATGTGATGTAATTGTTGGTTGAGATATTATGTGATCTTTGTGACCATGTGGGCTCCTATGTGATGTTGATAGCCTATAATACATGTGAATAGTTTTATTTGTGTGGTTGAAATGCCTATTGTGTTACCATTGGTGTATTGTGTTATAGTCATACTTTATTGTCATATGAATTATGTGGAATTCCTTGGATGATGAAAAAATAATGAGTGGATATTGACTCATGTGGTTGTGGAATGTGTCATTGTGGATAGTTGTGGAAATGTATCATTGTGGTTGCTTGTGGAAATACATAATGTAGATGATTGTGAGAATACCTCTTGTGATTGTTTTTGATAATTCCATCCTCATATCATACTCATTCATGAAACATTGGTACCACCATAGAAATATCTAAGAAATACTGGCAACATTTTTGTAAAATCCTTCCCGAGGGATATGTCGAGGAGAGATAATGTAACACATTATAAAACCCTTCTCAAGGGATATGTCAGGAATGAAATATGGACTAACCCCTCATGGGTCCCACATTGAGAGGCTGGCCTCCGTGGGTGTATATGAAGGTTGTACAACAAACTCATGCATCATCATCATCTTCTTCTTATACCTTGCACTTGCTTTATTATGTTTATGTTGTGATTGAAATTTCCATATTGACTCATTATGCCTTTATTTATTCTGTCTTCAAATAATTGTACTTGACTATCTTGTATATACATTCTCTTCCTTATTTCTAAGAGTATGTGATATAATGTATACTTATGTTTTACTTGGTTGTGTTGTTTCAATCTATGTTATGTAGATGTATTAGGATTGTTAGTGCAAGTGGCGTGGGCTACCATTGTGGGACATTTTCTGATTGCAGGTGACGTGCCCTTTGTGTGTATTTTGTATGCTTTATTTTCTACTTTACTCAGTCAGCCTATGATACTTACTGAGTATAAGTGGAATATACCCACTCTTATTGCATCTTTCGTGTGCAGATTCAGGTTCGAGTGTTCCTTATATGGCTTGATTTCGGGCGCCTTCAGAGTATCCAAGGTAGCGGTTGGACTTGCTTGCATCTGGGGTCCTCTTCTATTTTTCTGTATTAGTCTATGTCCTTACTTGTACTCAGGGATAAACATTATTCCTGTTGATTTAACTCATGGATTGTATTAGTAATTCTTACATTATTGACACCTGGTTTTAGGAATTATGAATTATTGATGGTTATGTTTTCTTTCTGCATTATGTATACTTATATGGTTTGGCTTGGCTCTAAAAGCCTTAACCAAGGGTTAATTCTTTCTTTTTACCCTTTGTATATCAATGTGAGTGATAGACTTACTCTTCAAGATTCTCCACGATGAATGCCAGCATGATCCTTGATTTTGGGTCGTGACACAACCTTACCGATAAATGATCCTGGCCAAGGATTTTATAAGAATACCATTTCCTTTCCAATGGGGAAAATCTCAGTGGTATCAATTTCATGAACATATATGAGTTACATGAGGATATAATGCTCACAACCAAATCAATATAAAGATATGAATAAATTCAATACAAGTATAAGTGAGCTTATGATCAACTCCATATGACAATGTTCCATGATGTAAGCCGTCGTAGGGCATCACTGATATGATTAGTCATGCATGACATCAATAATACCATTCAAAGTCCCTCATTCAAGTATTATTAATATGACAAAGGCAATTTAATGCACAATAATAAATATGATAATTTAAGCAATCATAGCCAACAATATCAACTCAAGCCCCCACTCGGGTATCACCACAATATATGCTCTCAAAATCAGAAATCATATGTACATAAGCCCCACTTAGGCACACGATAATAAATAATATATTAAAGACAATATATTACGAAACTACCCAAACTTATCTTGTCTCATGCAATAAATCTCATCCACTATTACAACTCCATTTATACTTTAACTATTCTCTAAAGCTGATTATTCCATCGCTAACAATAATTACATAATTATTCTCTAAAGGTCACTAAGTCGTGATCATCACAATAAAGTCCACTAAACAAGATTCAAACTCTCCAATAGGCATCCAATATCAATTAGTCAAGATCAGTTATCTATCTATATTCTACTCTAAGGATATCTAACTACAATTCACCAAAAGACTCTAGTATTCATGAATATGCTCGCCATTTCACCTAAGAGGGATCCCTAAACCTAAGCGATTCAAAAATAAAAAGTAAGTAAATATACAGCACATAAACACTTTATAGAAATTCAAGGTACATCTCCAATTGTCTTAAAAGAAGATTTGCAAGTCCAAATACCGTTCAAAGCTTTAAATGAAGCTCCACTCCATTATATCAATGCTAAACGTGTTCAATCTTGTAACACCCTACAAATTCAAGCTAATATTAGAACCATGATTCAAGTACATGAAAAATAAAAAATCATATGTCGGTAATTTGTTAAGTGATATAAGCATATATTAAGGCCACAAATAGGTCCTATCTTGTAGACAAGTCATATGCCTTACCGATTGAATTCTTGAGAAAAATATTGCTATAGTCAAATTAAAAAATGCATAACATTTATATAAATAAGAGTTTTTGATCTCAAGACCCACTATAATATACATAATTGAATTATATTTCCAAATTATTTAGTCTAGCCTTAATTCTATATCGGAGTAAAAAGTTATGACCAATTTACTGAAGCACTATCAAAGCTGTTAATGACGACGATGAGTCATTAGACCACTACGAGTCATAGGATGACTCTTCAAGTAATAGGGTGACTCATCATGATAGCATCGGGGAAAAAATTTGAGTCCCAGACAATGGCTCAGGCTACGACTTATCCCAAACCATACGAATCGTCACCAAACTCGTTGGGACTGATACCAACAGTTTTTTAGACAATTTTAATAGAGTTTTTTTTGTCTTTTCCCACTATTTTGACCTCAAAAATATGTTGTTTCAGTTGTTATAAGAGGTAAAAGTCTATTTAATCACTCTAAATCCCTCATTATTTTTCCCAAACTCATTCTAAATCAGAAAATTAAGTGATTCAACTCTCAATGAAGCCTAAGCCTAGGGGTTTTCTGAAAGCCAAATTCCCAAGGTTTCAGTCCAAGATTTCATTAGTACAGGTATGTGGGTATTCAATAAAGGAATCCCTTCACCCTTATGCCCAAAAATCTAGTTTTAAAATATGAAATTTAGTTACGATTTCGATGATTTTCATGAACTAGGATTTTTACCCAAATAAAATTTCAAGCTTAAATTTAGTTCTCCTTGATATATTTTACATTCATGAGCATGTCTTCGCGATTATTTATGATTTCATGGGATATATTATAGAATTTACAATATTCTCATGTCCATGCATAATTCATATGATATTACTTTAGATTTAAAGCATATGATCAAGCTATGTATGATGCATCAGTTTTCAAGATTATTATGTATTATTTATCATAATTTTGAGGATTTTATTTTATATTAGTTGACATACCATGTATTCCCACGAAATTCAATATTTCCACATACATAGAATTATGAACCCTTAATATGTTGGTAAATTCAAGATTTTGAACTTGCGTTATGAAATTTTACATTTCTTTTCAGATTACAAAATTTATCATGATAGTTGAATTCTTCAGAGATGGAGGGTTACAAAAACCCGATGACCTATGATATCATGCACTGTCATTAAAACCCTCAGTCCTTCAATTTTCATTATTTAGAGTTCTTTCAGACAAAAAACTTATCTTTCAACCTCAAGACTTCAACATTATTGAGCTATTCAGTATATCAATTTATATCTAGTTGGGAGTAGTACTTAGCATTGAGCGGACGTAGGGATGGAGGTTCACCTATCACTTAGGCTGAGACCTTTAGTAGATTCCCCTAAGTCATAGAACTATGATGCCACCGTAGGTCCTAAAGGGTCACTCGTCAGACCAGGCTTGGCACCTTAGTATTTTTTGACACCATTTTAGTAGTACCATGTCAAATTAGCCTTTATACCCTGGCAGGGTATATTGGGTCCTTTAAGATGGAGTTTATATATCAAAGCCTGTGTTTATCTCACATGGTTATATGTTGATTAATAGTAGCTCCCAAAGTTCAAACTTAGTTATTGAATGACTTTGTAATTAGTTTATTCAGCATGGTGTCGATTAGTTACATGTTTATTTACTTGTTCATTGTATCAGTTCACATCCCCTAGCTTTAGACCTAGTATTTGTACATGACCCTCTATTTAGTTCTACTTGCTTTTATACTATGACTTTGTTGACTATCACTACACATCAAAATATATGTATTTCATATAGGATCATTGTACTATTGTTCACTAATCAACATTGCAGATCTGCACTCATTGACCACACTATTATTCACCCCAGAAACAAACTTACTCATCTTAGCCCTGTTGTCTGCCACTACATGAGGAGTGTATCTAGATAGTTACGTAAACTTAAGAGAATACTTTATAACTATCATGTTGCCCTACCTAAGGTTGATAAATTCTAATACCTTAGCTTCTCTTGGCTCTAGGGAAAGAATCAATCAAGAAAAGCAGTGGCAAACTCCTCCCACTCGATAGGCCCTGCGTCACCAGCCCTCTCTATTTTTTACTATTTGAACCATGTGTGAGCCATATCCTACAACTGATATGCAACTAGCTCAGCACTCTCAACATCTGGAACCCCTATGATACCTGTAACCTTCTGAACCTGATCAAGGAATTCCTGAGGGTCCTCATCTGACTTATACCCAAAAAAGAATGGTGGATCCATTCGGGTGAAGTTCCAAATCCTGGTTGCATCTGAATTGGCCACTGGGTTAGCTAGAATGATAGCTGGTGATTCATTCTGGGTAGCAACTAAGTTATAAAGAGTAGTAAATACAGCACTGAACTCTGCATAAGAAATATGTTCGTCCAAAGGATCTGCTTGGATAGGTTGAGGGGCTAACTGATTTCTGTTTCTTCTCTTGGGAGGCATGTTCTGTAGAAGAAAGAGAGAAATGAATTAGACTGAGAGTTAAATTTGAGATCATGCTCACTAGCACGACATGAATACTGTAAGAAGGGAAAATGTTTCTAAAATATCTTATAGCCTCATGTATATAAATGTGGCGCACAACACACCCATTCACAAGACTCTACTAGATGTGGCTTTCAGAATTCTTAGGACACTATTGAACCTTAGGCTCTGATACCAAGTTCTTAACACCCCAAAATTGGTACCTGGAATGCTATATGGTGCCCATAACTCCGAAGGACCATGAGCTAACCTATGACTAATATCTGTACCTGAGCATTGCATGATATACTGTATAAATATAGAATATAAGTTGTAAGGCTATAAGGTTCAAAACTATAACATGTATAATAAAATAATATCTGAACAGGCATAGTATGATAAAATAATATCTGAACGGGGTATAGGAATACCCAAAACTGAAATAAACTGTCTAAACATCTAGTCTGAAAGCCTCTAACTAACTGAATAATCTGAATAAGGAATTGATGGGTCATGTCCTCAACTAACTCCAACTATTGATATAACTAAGTAATAAAGATATGAAATAATCAAATCATAAAATCCTCGAATGATGAGGACTCACTGCTGACTCTGAATGTTGAAACTGGAATGCTACTGATGCTCTAGAGCTCGTGCTTCTAAACATATGGTACAAAACACCATATCTCAAATGCGGCAGTACGATTGAATATACTGGTATGTAAGTGAGGTAGGCAGAATGCAAAGTGTTCATATGCATGAACAATGCTAATTGACTGTATAACATGATCGTGAGAATACATACATGAATGTGCAACTATAACTGGATCCTTGAGTAATAATGACTACTGAGTCTTAATACTGATAACATGAGTTACTGATAACTAATATAACTGATACTGGGCGACTCTATCTAACAGTCTAGGTTCTGATAGAACTAGTTGAGTTTTGTACTGAGCTGAGTGACTGTATCTGATAGTCCTGGGTTTTGTAGAACTATCTGAGTTCTATTACTGAGACTGGGTGATTGTATATAATGGTCCTAATTTTTTAACTGAAATTGTGGAGAATTCATCTAATCAATATGTCCCTTTTTTCTAAATTGATTCGGGGTCCAACCTGTAACCCCAATTGGAAAGGTGTCAATACCGCTCCACTGGTAAGGACAAGCTGTGAGGCATCCCTCATCTAAAAGGTACTCTAAGGAAAACGATGGGACCCTCATATAATAGGTTAAGCCACCTCATCTACACTCAACTAGAAGGTTTGATGTATCAACCTATGCTGGCTACGTAGTTCTGGAGTGCAAGGATTTCTTCTAAGAATCACACCCTCTACTAACAGGTGAGTTCCAATCCTTGGGCTCGCTCAGTGCTAAATCCTACTCCCATATGAATAGACAGTGGACATAATTAATTGAACTAAACTGTACTGAGTTCATTAAGTTCTGTTAACTGATGGAATACCATTGAGATCTGATAACTGATTGAGATTACTGAGATTACTGAGTTTTCTCGAGTCATTTAACTGACTAAATTCTAGTGAGTTCTAAAACTGACTGAGAATACTACTAATCATGGAGTGACTGAGATTTATTATAAAACTGACGCTGGCTCTAGGCACACAGCTAAGTTGTTGGGTACAAGTACCCCCAGGACTCGATAGCATGAAACTGACTAGACATAACACTTCTTAAGCACATAACCATGGTCAATAATTCATAGTATTATCATTAGGGATTTTCATGAAATATTTACATACCACAAACTTTCACATGAATAAGAATGCATATAAACATGCCATAATTCCCTAAGCCTAACCTCATGAGCATTTCATCAATCTATTACAAGGCATAACAATAGCATGGGAGTCATTTTTAACATAATGGTAACATGAATTCATCATTTTGGTTCTGTTGAGTCATAATGCACAAGTATTATTCTCTTAGACATTTAATCAAACACCTAGTATGCATAACTTAGGGCTTAGGAATGATATCAAATTAATACCACATAATTCCCTAATTCAACTCAATTTCATAAATTTCAACCCACATACTAGCTTAGTTTCATGAACAACACATAAAGATTCCAACTTGGGAATCCTACAACAATAACAACATTAACATAATCAATCCACAACATAAACATCATAATTCATAATTTAAAATTGGATTCTTGGGCTTCATGGATGAAAGAAATCTATGAATGAACACTTGACATACCTTGGATGGAAAATTCTTGAAAACTAACAGTAGAATCTCTTGAATTTGAAGCTCCTCTGAAAACCTTAGACTTTTTCTTGAGAGTATTTGAGAGTAACAACAATATTTTGGTGAAATAAGTGTTGAATCTCGTATTATAGGCTTATATAGGGGTGGAAAATTGATCCTTTTTCCCTTAAAAACATGAACATTTAATGACTAAAAACTGGGCACGACACGATTGGCGATGCGGTGTGTCGATGCATCGATGCAATACCCGATGCGTCATGCCATGATCCCGCCAAGCCTTAGTAGTTTTAATGGTTGTCCCTGCAATAATGTTAACCAACGCAATAGGTGACACAACGCGCCAATATCGCGTTAGTCCAATATTTTGGGACACCAAATGTGGTCTAAACTAGGTCCGAAAAATCCAAAACTTGTTCGGGAACACCTCTTGACCTTCCTGATCAAGAATTAACAAAAATATTAACCATTTAAGGATATTAGGGTCTTAAAAATGAGATTGCCAACTTTCGAAGGCTAAAATAAACCAAGTCTAGAAGCTTAGTTAGGATTTTCTAAGCATGGGACCCCCTTGACAAGCTTAAAGGACTGATTTAAGCTGAGAAATTTTGTGAGGTCTTACAAAAAGACTGAAAATTGTATAACTAAATGACTAAAACTCTGTACACTTGGTCAAGCAAACCTGAATTGGGATATTCTATAATACTAACTAAAACTATGGGAGGTATTATGTAACTGACATGCCCCAATCTAAACTAATTGGGGTCCAACGTATAACCCCAGTTAGAAGGGTGTGAGTACCTTGCCACGACTACTAATACATGACTGACAATGTGGATCCACTAGGCTAATGTCCCAAAGGACTAGGGAGTCACCCTCTACTTCAGGTGCTCTTATGAGATATGTGTCGACCCTCAACTGGTAGGAAGACATCTCAAACCTACGTTTGCTACGTAGTTCTTGAACTCAGGGACTGTTACTAAAGATCACACCCTCTACTGATAGGTGAGCCCCCATCCCTAGGTTCGCTAGGTGCTAAATCATACTCCTAAATAAACTAACATTGATACTGGTCTGAACTAAATTCAACTTAACATAACAACTGACATTACTCATCATGATCATAATAATTGAGTAAATGGTAATATTCATTGTTTAACTAAAATCATTACTTGAAAGATTTGAAATCATGTAAAACACGTAGGTATCGGGTGTTCGTAACCCATCACCACTGAATGAGCATAAAATGAAATATTAAGGCTTAAAACTGTAGTATGAAATCATGGTTTAAAGACTCAAAATATAGACATTTCATCAAATATGTGAGAGTCATAAACTTGAACATTAGAATGTTTTAAGTATGCGGAAAACCACATAATTACATGGGTAAATTTAGAATTCAATATTATAACATGAAATTCACCTGGATATTGACATGAGAAATTGGAACTTGAAGCACCATACATGGACACGAATTGAGTTTAATTACTAAGGAAAAACATGAAATTAATCTATCTCAAACACACAAAAACTCTGTAATAAGAGAAAAATCCATACTTTAGTTGAAAAGAAGATTTTTTGGGCTCCATGGGTGAAAGGGACCCATGGATGAACACCCCACATACCTTAAGTTTCTTGATTTGTGAAAGAAACCCTATTTTTGATGCTTTCTTAAACATTCTTAAACATAGAAAACTTGGATTCTTGATTTCTTAGGTAAAAAAGATTTGAATTGGTTCTTGGGGAAGGAGAAGGGTTTTTTGCGAGTGATTTTGAGAAGAAGGGGCAAAAAATGCCCTTATAGATGCCCCAAGTTGTGTTATGTACGATTTGGGTTGGGGAAAGACCCAACTACCCCTAGATTATTTAAATAAAAAACTAGATGCAATATCACCGTGATAAGGCCATATCATGGTTGAAAGGAATCATTTACCGCATAGCGGACAGCGTCAGGTCAGGACTAGTACCGCAAAGCAGGCTTATCGTGGGGACTAACTATCTTCATGATTCAAACATGACTGAAAAGTCATCTGAAAAATCCAAAACTCCCCTAAGACATACTTTTAATCTCCCTAAATATGAATCAACTTATAACCCAACAACTCGGGTACAGGAAGGCCAAGCTAAGAATTCATAAAGTTTAGGGGTCTTGAAAATGAGTAAGTCTGTAGCACTTAGTAAAATTTTCAAGCCTTGGACCCCTTATGCATGCAACTACGAGCTGAATTAAGCTTGGAATATTATGGGGTATTACAATATCTCCCTCTTGGGAACATACCTCCTATAATGAGACTCTTTAAACTGAGAAACTAAGGCAAATGAGATCGTATACTAAACAAGATTGACTTGGAACATGATTACATAACTGAGTTTAAAGCATGCTATTTGAACTAAACTGATTTTGTAATGGCATGCAATGGCATGAGAATGCTTACATAGCTGAACTGAGAACAAAAAAGAGTAAATCTAAGGAAACTCGTTACCTTAAGCTGAATTTGAGTTTACGGTGAAATGATGAGGGTACTTGGTTCGCATATCTGCTTTTGCTTCCTAAGTAACTCCCTCAATAGACTGATTCCCACATAGAACTTTGACCAATGAAACTTCTTTGTTCCTTAGTCTACGATTCTCACGATCAAGAATCTAAACTAAGACTTCTTCGAAAGGAAGGCTATCCTAAATGTCCATACTTTCTAAAGGAACAATAGTTGTTGAATCACCAATACATTTCTTTAACAAAGACACATGGAGCATTTGATGTATTGATAACAAGTCTGCAAGAAACTCAAGCTCATAAGCTACCTTCACAAAATGGATCAAGATTCTTTAAGGGCTAACATAGTAGAGTTTGAGTTTTCCCTTCTTGCCAAATCTCTTCATTCCCTTTATTGGTGAAATCTTCAAATAAATTAAATCACCAACCTCAAACTCAAGATCTCTTCTCCTCAAATCTACATAAGATTTTTGACGGCTTTGGGTTGTCCTCGGCCTCTCTAGAATCAACTGAGCTTTCTTTATATCCTACAACACTGAATATGGCCCTATCAATACAGCCTCACTTTCTTCAAACCAACCAATAAGAGATCTACATCTCCTCCCATAGAGAACCTCAAATAGAGCCATTTAAATACTAGGGTGATAACTTTTCTTGTAGGCGAACTTAATAAACAATAAGTGGTCATCCCAACTACCTTTAAAATCATTAACACACTCTCTCAGAATTTCTTCCAAAATCTGAGTGGTCCTCTCTACCTGACCATTTGTCTGAGGATGAAAAGTTGTACTAAGATAAACTTGGGTACTAAGACTCTTCTGAAAAGCTCTCCAAAAGAAAGAGGTAAGCTGAGTACCCCTATCTGAAATGATTGATAACAAAATCCTATGTAAATTAACCAACTCCTTAAGATAAAGCCTGACATAATCCTCACCAGAGTATAAAGTATGAACTGGCAAGAAATGATTTGATTTGGTCATTCTATAAACAATGAACCATATCAAATCATGCTAACGATGTGTATGAGGCAACCTTATCACAAAATCCATGTTCACCACTTCCCACTTCCAAGTAGGATTGCTAAACACCTAAAATGTACCACTAGGCCTTTGGTTCTCAACTTTAACCTGCTGAAAATTTGGACACTTAGCGACAAACACTGTGATATACTTCTTCCCACCAGTCCACCAATAGATTTCCCACAACTCCCGGTACATCTTAGTAGATCCTGAGTGAATAGAATACCATAAGCCATGCACTTCTACAAGTACTCATTGTCTTAACCATCAACACACAGAATACATAATATGCCTAGACAACAAGGCACACCATCTCCCCCTTAGGAGAAAACCTCTACTTTCTGATCTCTAACTGCATCCTTCAAATTAACCAAACTAGGATCCCTATCTTGTTTTTCCTTCACTTCAGCAACCAATGATGACTCCAAACTATTCTAAACCCATACACTACCTTCAACTGAATCAACCAACCAAACCCTTAATCTATCAAGTTGATAAACCTCACTGACTAACTTTTTCTTATCTCCCTCAACATGAGCTACACTAATCATGGATAATCTACTAAGGGAATTTTCCACTACATTGGCCTTGCTCGGATGATACAACACACTCATATCATAATCTTTTAAAAACTCAAGCAACCCTCTCTGACAAAGATTCAGATCTTTCTGCGCGAACACGTACTATAAACTCTTACAGTCAGTGAACACATCAACATGAACTCAATAAATATAATGCCTCCAAATTTTCAGGGAGAAAAAAACTATCCCGGGTTTATGTTATCTAGAGTCATAGGTTATGACCTTGACTTTCTGTATCAAAACACGACCAATACCAACTCTAGAAGCATCACAGTAAACTACAAAACTATCTAAATCATCTAGCAAAGACAAAGCTGCAACGGAGGTGAGTCGAGTCTTCAACTCCTAATAACTCTTCTCACAGGAATCTGACCACTAAAATTTGACCTTTTTCTGAGTCAATCAAGACATGGTGGATTAAATAAAATAAAACCCTTCAAAAAACCATATGTAATAGCTATCCAAACCTAAGAAACATTGAATATCTTATGGAGAGATGGGTCTAGGCCAGTTTCTCACTGCTTTAATCTTTTGAGGGTCAACTTATATGCTATTGTCGAAAATAGTACGGCCAAGGAAAGCTAATTATCTTAGCCAAAATTCATACTTACTAAACTTGACAAACAATTTATGAGCTTTAAATGTCTGCAACACAATTCTCAGATGGTCTACATGATCATTCTCACTATGGGAATAAACAAGGATATAATCAATGAAAACTATGACAAATAGGTCTACGTACTGTTTGAACACCATGTTCATAAAGTCTATGACATTTATTAGTCTAAAAGATATATCTAGGAATTTGAAGTGATCATACCAAGTTCTGAAGGTTGTCTTTGGAATGTCACATTCTCTGATTCTAAGTAGATGAGTGCTGGATTTGAGGTCTATTTTAAAGAAATAACTGGGACACTAAAGTTGGTGAAAAAAGTCATCAAATTTTGGGAGTGGATACTTAATCTTGATTGTGACTTTGTTCAATTGATGGTAGTCGATGCGCATTCTGAGAGCACCATATTTTTTATGCACGAATAGAACTAGAATACCCTATGAAGAAACACTAAACCTGATGCAACCCTTATCTAAGAGATCCTTTAACTTTTCCTTCAATTCCATAAGCTCAACTAGAGACATTCTATAAGGTAAAATAGAGGTAGGTTGGGTATCTGGAAGAAAATCTATTCCAAAGTCAATTTCCCATATGGGACGAACTCTGAAAAGATCTTTAAAGAACATATATGTAAATTCCCTTACTACTAAAACTGACTCAAGACTTGGAGTTTCAGAATTTGAGTCTTTGACTTGGACAAGATGGTAAATAATCCTATCTCAGAATTTGAGTCTTTGACTCAGAAGAGATAGTAAACCACCCGTTAGATATCATCTTTCTAGCCTTAAGATATAAAACAGTCTGACCCTTAAGAACTGAAATACTGCCCCTCCATTTGATAACTTATTTATTGGGAAACTAAAACTAAATGAATTTGTTTCTAAAGTGAACTAAGGCATAGCATGAGTGAAGCCAATCTATGTTGAGAATGACATCGAAATCGATCCTCTCTAACTCCACCAAATAAACTAAGGTAATTTTCTGAGATACTGTAATCGGGAAATTTCTATATATCTTTCTGGCGATGATAAATTTATCCACTGAGGAAGACACTGAGAAAGAATCTGCTAATATTTTGGGATTGGCACCAAAATTGATGACTATGAAAGGGGTCACAAAATGTAGTGAAGCTCCGAGGTCTAATAAAACATAAACATAAAGGTGGAAAACTTGTAACATACCCGTAGCCACATCAGTAGAATTTTCATAATCATGCTGATTCTGGAAGTCATACAATCTATTTTGGCACTGCCCACTAATTGCACTGGAGTGACACCCTATTGAGTTGGGAAACCAGATGGAGCTAAAAGATGATTGGACTGACCCTGCTGACCATTCCTTAGTCAATTCCTGACCTTGTGTCCTAGCTTGACATATCCAAAACACACATCACTTCTAGCCCTACAATTAACTTAATGATTCCTACTATATCTCTGGTAAAGAAAATTTATGCAACCACTATTCACACTGCCCTGGGACTTAGAGCCTGGTGCTCTATCCCGACTTGGTGCACTAGCTGAAGATGGAGCTGGGGCTAAAAATTTCTAATGGAACTAAAAATGATTATCGCCTTCTGACGTTGGCTGAGAAAAGTTAAAACTACCTGGTCTGGCCCTCTTATTTTCTCTCTCCCTCTCCTTATGTTTTTAATCCTCTATCTGCTAAGCATAAATTATAAGTCTAGATAGGTCCATCTCTTTAGTCAACATAGTGGTACTACATTCCTTAACCACACTATCAGCTACACTAGATACAAACTTACTTATTCTAGACCTATTATCAGCCACCATAGTAGGAGCATACCTTACCAATTGGGTGATCTTAAGTGAGTACTCCTTCATGCTCATATTACCCTTCTTTAGATTGATGAACTCCTGACCCTTAGCTTCTCTCAACTCAAGTGGAAAGAACCTGACTATGAAAGTTGTGGCAAACTCTTCCCATTCTATAGGCCCTGCATCAACCCCTCGGTCTTCCTTCCACTGCTTAAACCAGGTGTGAGTTATATCCTGCAACTGATATGCAACTAACTATGTACTCACACTCAAAGTGATGCCCATAATATCTATCACTTTCTACACCAGGTCCAGAAACTTCTACGGATCTTCCTCAGACTTGGATCCAGAAAATAGAGGGGGATTTAGTAAAATCTTGAATTGTTACTACAACTATATTTTCCACTAGATTAGAAGGGGAAATAGATTGCTGGTTGTTCTGAGTAGCTACGTAGTGGGCTAAAGTAGTGAAAGTATCCCTAAATTTGGTGTAGGAGATATGTTCATTCAGGGGGTCTTCCTGAACAGGTGGTGGTGTAGGTTGATCTTCGCTCCTTTTTTCAATTGTTTCTTCTAGGAGGCATTATTTGTAAACAAAATAAAGGATAAGTTAGAAAGAGAAATTACATTGAGCTCATGCTTTTTCATATGACATAAACACAAAAAGAAAGGAAACTTTCCTAAAAACATCTCATAGCCTCTTGTCCATAAGCGTGGCATGCTTTAGAACCATGCACAAGACTCTACTTAATGTGACTTTAAGACTCCAAAAGACACTTTAAAACCTTAGGGTCTAATACCAAGCTTTCTCATGACCTGAGGCTTTCCTCTAGTTGTGATAACAGTACTTATCGTCAAAAGTGACCATAAGCTAACCCATCAGCTGGTACCTGCTGTGACACTGAGTAGTAGTTATATAATACATGAGCGAAAAATACACTGATAAGGTACTGTAAAACCAAATACTGACATATGTATCAAAACATGTTGGTATTATCTGGTAACATACTAGAAAACCAAACTGTCTATCTGAAACAACTGGTAATACTGAAATAACTGACTGACTATCTAACTAATTATCTAAAAACCTCTAAACCTCATAACAAATTTATGGGACAAACCCCAAACTAACTCTGACTAACTAAACATAAAAATAACTGAGATAAATAAATCATGTCCTCGATGGATAAGGACTCACCACTACTACTTCTAAGTAATGCTAAGCTTTCTAAGAATGGTTGGCAAACTGAGCATTCGAACCTATGTTATAAGACAACATAGTGCAAAGAAAAGTATGTGGTCAGTACTTTGAATATACTTGTATATGAGATAAGGACTAGATAAAATACAGAAATAACTGAGCATAAATGCATGAACATGTAATATCTGAGAATGTAAGATCAAGCATAAATATATGACTAAAATTTTCAAAAATATAAAAGATTTAAATCTGTATAACTGAATGACTAAAAATCTGTACACTAGGTCCAACAAACCTAAACTGGGATATACTGTAATACAGACTGAAACTGTGGGAGTTATCATGTAACCGACATGTCCTAATCTGAGATAATTGGGGTATAACCTATAACCCCTATAGAAAGGGTATCTGTATAGTGCCATGGGTACTAACACATGGCTGACGATGTGAATCCATAAGGTTGATATCCTGAAGGACTAGGATAGCAAGTACTCTCATGAGATGTGTGTCAACCCTCAACTGGTAGAAAGACATCTCAAACCTACACCAGCTACGTAGCTCTGGAACTCAGGGACTGCTACTAAAGGTCACACCCTCTACTGGCAGGTGAGCCCACATCCCTGGATTCTATCGATGTTAAATACTTTTCCCAACTAAACTGACATTGATATTGCACTAAACTAAATTCAACTGAATATAACAAATGACATTACTCATCATGATCATAACAACTGAGTAATGATAATATTCATAGTTTAACTAAATTCATTACTTGAAAGATCTAAAGTCATTTAAAACACGTTGGTAGCAGATATTCATAACCAATCAGCACTGAATGATCATAAAATGCAATAATAAGGCATAAAAATGTAGAATGAAATCATGGTTCAGAGACTCAAAATACAGACATTTCATCAAACATGTGAAAGCCATAAAATTGAACATGAGAATGTGTTGAGTATGAGGAAAACCACATAATTACATGGCTAAATTTACAATTCAATATTATAAAATGAAATTCACTTGGATATTGACATGAGAAATTAGAACTTAAAGCATGAGATAACTTGACTTTTCATAGAACCATACATGGACATGAATTGAGTTAAATACCTAAGGAAAGACATGAAATAAATCCATCTTGAACATTCAAAAACACCATAATAAGAGAAAAATCCATACTTTAGTTGAAAAGAAGGTTTTTTAGACTCCACGGGTGAAAGGGACCCATGGATAAACACCCTACATACCTTGAGCTTCTTGATTTGTGAAAGCAACCCTATTCTTGATATTTTCTTGAAGATTCTTGAACTTGGAAAACTTGGATTCTTTATTCCTTAGGGAAAAAGGATTTGAATTGGCTCTTGAGGAAGGAGGGGGGTTTTGTAAGAGTGATTTTGAGAAGAAGGGGCAAATAATACTCCTATGGATTCCCCAAGTCGTATTATGAACAATTTGGGTTGAGGAGAAAAAAACCCAATTTCCCCTTGATTATTTGAATCAAAAACTGGACGTAACAACGTCACTGTGATGTGGCTTTTTTGCAGTTAAAAGAATCTTTTACCACATTGCGGACAACATCAGGTCGGGACTAGTACCACGACGCGGGCTTATCATAGGGACTGACTATTTTTGTGATCCAAATATGCCCCAAACCTCGTCCAAAAAATCCAAAACTCCCACGAGACATACTCTTAACCTCCCTAAATATGAACCACTTTAAAACCAAATATTTCAGGGATGGAAAGGCAAAACTAAAAATTCGTAAGGTTTAAGGGTCTTAAAAATGAATAAGTCTCCAACACTTAGTAAATTTTTCAAGCCTCGGACCCCTTAATCATGCAACTAAGAGCTGAATCGAGCTTGAAATAATATGGGGTATTACATCTATATTAAAATATGTTTTATGTTTTAATTAAAGACATCTAGTTGATTTATTAAGGAAGTGGTACAGGGTTCTCCTATCTGGGTGGATTAAAATAGGTACCGTCATGATTTGATGGTTGGCTCATGACAAAACATGTCCAATCTAACAAATATGACATTTACAAGTCAAAAAGTGTCTAACCATATCCATATTGACTATATTTATTCCCAGTCCAAAATTTTCTTGGAAAATTATTTTCAAAACACTAGAGTAAAATTGAAATTTTATTTTAGAAACATGTTTTCCAAGGTCATAGAAGTCTATAGTTGAAAACCCACACAAATTCGAGTTAAAAATGATGTTCAAATCAAATAAAAATCATTTTAAGCTTTACTTGCAAAACTCCCCAAAACCCATGTTTAAAATTAAGGATTTGAAGTTATTTTGAAGAACAAATCAATAGAACTAGTGAAAATATGAGTTTAGAGGTTACCCACATGAAAATGATGAAGAAATCCTAGTAAAATCCTCTTTTCAAAGCTTAGAGGTCCAAAACTAGAGGAATATATATACATATATATATATATATATTTATCCAGTGATGGCCACTTAAGCTACTAAATAATCACTTAAACAAATACCTCTGAAGTGGCTAGGGCTTCGCTAAAGCGACGAAGCCAAATAAGATTGGCCTTCACATTTAAGAGATCGATTGTCACTTAAGTGACCTCCCTAAAGTGGTAAGAGGTACACTTAAATAAGTGAGGATGACACTAACTAGATGCAAAAAAGACCCTTTGGTTGCATGACCAGCTGATGCCCAACACGATCAACTTAGTAAAAATGCCAAGTTTTCTACTGTACACACGAGATTTATCGAAATCTTATGAACGCAAATGAACTATGATATTAGGTTATTTTTGATGTTTTAGACTCAGTGGAAATATCATATTCTTAAAAAGAATCATTTTTAATAAATTAACCCTCAGGACTCTATCAGGTCAAATTTAATTAGTTTTCAAATGTAGCGACAAAATTCAAAATAAAACCTAAGACCCAAACTAACTATGGTTCTAACTTAAAATAGATATTCCAGAGCTAATGAAACTATCTGAATAATTATCTGATGCTCAGATCACAAAATATTTACCGAAGAGAACTAATCTCTTTAATGAAGTTCAAAATCACAAATTGATATATAACACTTTCAAATGCATCATAGATCTTGTCAACCATATCCATAACTCATAAATAAGATAAAGAGATCCCAAAAAGGGTAAAATGGTCCAAATATAAAGAATTCTAATATCTACTTTGAGGGTCATTAAAAAGTTTGTATTGTTTGGCTTTAAAAAAAGAAAAATATGCCAACTAAAAAGGAACATAAGGAGTATTGGTATAGAGACCCTTTTCTTTGTTACGATAAGCCTAGTGTACCAAAATTTGGGTTAAATATTTTCCCAAATTGAGAGTTAGAAATTTCAAGCTACGCTAAGCGAGTCTTAGAATAAATTCAAGCATAGTATGATCTAGAAAAATCCAAAAATGGTTAGGTTTAAGGTTTGTTATTCAAGGTAATTTTGTTTTAGTCAATTCGATACAAAATCCATAGGATCTTTTGAAAATGAATTTGGGTAAGCATTACTCCCAATATCGAACTTGATGTAAAGGGTTTGATTTGGGATGTCGAGATCTAAGGGTGTGCTGCAAAAAAGTCAAAATTAGGAGCGAACCAGAATTTCTACCTCATCTACCCTGCAATAGCGGGTGGTAAGCCACCACTATTACACCACTATAGAGGGAGTCAGCTTTGTTCAATCCCACCGTAGCGGATGGATCTCGCTATAGTAGAATAAGGCCTTATTCCGGGATATATATTTATTAATTTAGAAAACAACCCAAAATATTATGTTCATCTTTTATTCATCTATGGGATGTGAGCGATTTTCACTTCTTTTCCACTAAAATTCTTTGTAAAGTTTAGGTAGTCATTCCCATTAACTAGTTTATCAATTTCAAAACCTTAGAATCACTAGGTTGTAGGTTTTGGAGAGAATTTAGCTTAACCTAACTAATTTTTCTGGTGCAATATGGTAAATTGGATGTAAAACCCTTGCCTTTGGTTAAAATTTATAATGTACTCTTGCATGACTATAATTCACCATTGTAAATATGAAATTGATATGATTAAGGTGGAATGATGATTAAAAAAATCTAAAATGGGAGGAAAGATCATGAATTAGGTCTTGTGGATTTTGGGATTAGATTATAATCCTTGATATTGTAGGTCATTTTGTTGATTATGTGTTGAATTGATGTTTTTAGAACACAATCAAGCTAAGGTTGCAAGAAAGGGAAAAATCAAGTTTATTAGAGCATTTAGAACTTGGATTAAGGTAAGTGATAGATTAATATAGTTGAAACCCATCTTGATTTATGTTCAAGAAAAGTGAATGACTATTTGATATCCAAAGTGTTAACATATGCAATGAACTTGTATGAAAAACTTGTTGGCTTTTACAAGTGTTATTACTATTATCATGGTGGTTGTGATTATTGTGATATCTATTAATTATTGTAAGATATGTCGATATTTGAATATATTTATGGGGTTGGTTGGTATAAGGTTGACAAACAATTGATGTCTGAGATTTTGGTATATGGACAAGAGCTCGTTCCATACAGGTCATTGCTAGTAGGCAAGCATAAAATCCTCTATAGGTCATGGATAGTATACGAGCATAAGATACTTAGCATGTATGTG
Source organism: Capsicum annuum (assembly GCF_002878395.1). NCBI lineage: Eukaryota > Viridiplantae > Streptophyta > Magnoliopsida > Solanales > Solanaceae > Capsicum > Capsicum annuum. The sequence goes on from NC_061119.1 coordinate 29,175,287, forward strand.
CAAGGTACAGGTGAGTGTAATGGTTCCCTATGTGAACTGAGATTATGTGTTGATTTTGTATATTGGTTCCTTGAGTGAATCGGGCTTATGTTTTTACTTGTTATATTGGTTCATTCAGCAAAGAATTTTTTTTTTGAATTTTATTCACATCTTATAGCTTATACATTAACTCATCTCCATAAGGGAGCTAAATGAAACCAAATTTTCAGGTTCGGTTTTGAATTTGAGATGTTAAAACAATGAATCGATGCCAACTATAACCCCTAGCCTTCCAAGCTAATAATGCAGGTTTGATTCCTACTACCCGTTCTATATCTATTTATTCTAAATATTTTAATCTATTCCATAAACCAAATTTAGTTTATTAGTACTAGTACATCATTGAATATATAATTCCAAAAATTCTTTCACATCAGATTCTTTGTGTTATTTTTAAACAAAAAGTTAGAATACAAAAAAATTAGAAAAAAATGCATCCATTGTCTAATGAATAAGACAAAGGTCTTCTAAACCTTTGATATAGGCTCAAATCTGATTGGGTGCAATTAATTTATATATATATTATTTTCTATATTTTGATATATGTTGATTTTTTATAGTGGTATAATGAACTAGACTTACGTGTTGATTTGTTATATTGGTTTCTTGAATAAACCGAGTTATGTGCTGATCTGTTTTATTTGGTTTCTTAGGTAAACCAGAATTCATGATTATTGTTATTGACGTTGTTGAAATAGATCCTCGAATGGTCCGATTTAAATTATAATGATTCGATACTCTCTTCAATGTCTACTTGTGTAATTGAGACATGAATAATATATTGTTGTTGAGTCAAGATTCTTGACTTGGAGTCTTGTTGATAGTCATAATTTTGACTTGTATTATTGTTCATCTAGATTTGTATTTGATTAAATTGTATGGTTCTGTAAATAAGGGTAAGTGTTATAGACTTAAGGTAAGTTACATGATCTGTGTTCATGGTTATTCTTGCTTTACTAAGTTATGATTAATTATTTATATTTCTCATTGTTTGGTTAGTCGATGACTGAAACACCTTGGGTTATGTCCCAGGAAAAATTTCATAATTTTTAGCCTTCTATTGACCATACAACTCACCATACTACTCGTATGATGTGGGTATGGTCTAATGACACTAGTCATATGTTGGTCAGTGTGATGTTGGTCAGGTTCTATTCTTTGTATGAGAAGACTCCATATGAGTCAAATTTACATGACACAAAAGGTAGGGTCCAACTGTATATTGTCCTGTGTGTATCCCAGATGTTTCTTCTTAGGGTATGACTTGAAGAGTACTAGTTATATATTAGGGTACGAGTTAGGCGAAGAAGTCATATGTTTGATCAAATGCAATGTCTAACTTCATGATCAAGGTACGAGTGAAAGGTACCCCTTATATGATGTGGGTACGAGTGAAAGGTACCCCTTGTATGATGTGGGTACGAGTGAGGGATTCAAACCGTACCTACCTATGGGAATTTTTACAGTTTAAGTTGGGGGTATTCTATATATTTCCCCTCTTAACTCCATTTGACCCAATGACATAAAACAACTTTGGAGAATTTCTTAACCTATAATTCACAATCAAACATTCCTTAAACATTCTCAAATCTCTCTCAAGCTCTTGGTTCAAGAAAGGCTAAGGTTTTCTTCAAGGCAATCAATTAAGGCTCTAAGGGGTGGTTTATCTCTGTCTTCCTTGTTGTGTAAGGCATGCTACTCCTCCCTCATTGTTATTTCAACTAAAAGCATGTTATAATGAATGATTTTCATGGAATTATTGTGGTATTATTTTGGGTTTCGAAGTATATGTTGGGGGTTTTGGTTGTTCATGGTTGAATAGTGATTTCCCATGTTTTACTTGTGATTTTTACGTTATAATAGTGATTTGAATGTGTGGTATCATGCTAATGGTCAATTGATAATTGGTTTTGTCTTTGGAAACTATATGCTCTAAACATGTTTGTGAAAATGCCAATTAGAATGCTTTAATCACATAGTTTGACTATTATTGAAATCCTACCATCGCATAAAAGGGTAATGGAACATAAATTGGTTTAAATGGTTTTAAATTGATTGGAAAGGCCTTGGTGGCCATGGTATTAGTCTAAATAGTAATTTTGGAGTCAAATTGGTTTAATGGATTTGGTATGGCATAAATGGATAGACATGCAAGATCTTGTTTGGGTATGACGATACCAATGGTTAATGCCTAATAAATAAAACTCCTTGGTAAATGGTTGATTACGTGTGAATGGTTTTAATATGCGCTTAAAGAGGGATGTGTTAGCAAAGCTATGGATGGTCGCGGTCCTGGGGGACCAAAATTGGAAACTCATATTTATTGATGTGAGATTGGTCTTGGTACCCGTGTACATTATGTCATACTTATATTTAGGGAGATGTACTTGTCATATCAGTGTTTTCTTTGGCTCGTGTGGCTAACACTCGTTGGGACCCTTTTAGCACGAAAAGATGAACCCATATATCCCATGGGTGGATTTAGAACGACAGAGCTATTTAATCTAAGGATAAAGGTCTTAAATGCATAATAAATCGGTTACCTTCCCAGATATTGTATATATTTGTATGTATGTGATTGTATATGATTATTTACTTCGGTTTTGAATAGTGGCATTATTTTATCCTTACTCCTGAGTACATGTTAGTGTTCACCCGCTAACCCATCTTTGGGTGATGTACCCGATGCGATGCAGGAACTGGCCATACTACTCCTCCTGCTCAGTGATCTTGGATTCAGGAACAACTTTGTTTTGGACTAAAGTGGTGAGCTTCCATATTCTGGAAGACTCCACCTCATGCTATGGACTTCCTTTCATACTTTTGTTTCTTACTTGGACTTTGGTTTTTTCTATGGTCAGGGGCATGTACTGACCAAAAATTCTTAGATTTCAGTTAGAGGATTTGTGTGACTACTATGGGCATGGGCGGAATCAGTATTGGTGCCAGCCTTTACATTAGTATTGGTACTGGGGATGCCACTGGATTGATACTTGTTTAGATGTTTGGATAGTTATGGTTATGAAATTTTCTTAAATATATTTCAATTATAATTGTGTATCTAGTTATATGTTTAGAATTTATCCGAAATAGGGTATAGGCCGGTTATGGTTAGGTGTTGGGGGTAGTCTCCGATCTCGGTTGGACTTGAGATGCCCGAAACGACTAGACCTTGTTTCAGGTCATGTTAGATTTGTATTAGATACCTAGTTCATGGTGTAACACCCTAAAAATCTGTCCTGAGATGTCACACAGTGCTTAGGACCACAAGTGATCCCAAGCTAAACCTTCTACTGGCATAACTCAAAAGCAACTGAATAATACATATAAAATGACTGAGTTTACAATGTGGAAACATATAATGGTGAAATCTGAGAAAATACAATACTGATATAACTTTTACATTCTAATAAAGTTTGAAAGAGGGACTAAAAATACATAACTGACTCTAACTGACATCTGTGAAGCCTCTACCATACTGACTATAGATAGCTAGGATGCGACCCCAACTATCACTAATCAATACATAAGTATGAGAAAGTGAAGTACAAAAATAACATTTAACTAAAGTCCCCGAAGTAAGAGGACTCATCATCTGCTGGCTGAATTTTTGCAACTGTCTGAATCTGAATATACATACTAAACTTGTACCTACATTATGAGACAATGTAGCACATAGGCATATATGTGGATCATTACTTTGAGGATATACTGAGTACATGGGGCGGAAATGCATAAGTAAAACAGCATCTCATCATCATAATTTGTAAAACAATGCATGCAAAATGAAAATGACTCATATAAGCCGGAATATCTAAAACACTGAAAGTAATAATCATGAGAAACTAATCATACTTGTAAATCTAGTGAGCCATAACATTTAGTTCTAAAAGTATGCTAATACTCTATCTTTAAATCATACTGTCTACGTGTAGAAAGGACTCACTCTTTAAATTTGAAATCTGAAAGTTGATATCTTTCTATAAAGCATAATCTAAATAAATTCGTGAGCCTTTACACTTAGTTTTCTAAGAACCTTTTTGTAAGACTCTTCTCTTTAGGAAAACACTTTAACTGAATGGAAATGCTATAAAACAAATGTCTGTATAGTAAACACTTTATCTCAAGACTTTAATTAACTAAAAATTATTTTAAGAGTGGGGGACATGTATTTGGGAGGTTCTTCTAACCAACATGTACACCATGTGAGAATCCATGGTGTCCCACGATTACCCTCCATAAGATTAGGGTTGTTTTACCCTTGCTATCAGAATAGAACAATCTAATCTGTGTGATCACAATCTGATTCATCCATGTAGAAGTGAAAATAATCTGTATATATATATCTATACCTATGGTGGCACGTAGTTCTGTGGAAGATAGGGCACGCTAATCCTACACTTCCCACTCGATGCTAAATACTACTCCCAATCTCATGCTCAAAATCTTTATGAAAAATCCACTTTAAAAGTAATCTAATGGTTTATAATTAAAAAAAAAACAAATATAAATCTATTATCTAAATCTATAAAGTGGATTTTAAATTTGTTCTGAGACCAAAATATCAAATCTTTCTCAATAATCTGAAAGCATTCTAATCATGGGGTGCTTGTAGCACAACAATTCTTTGAAACAACAATCTTTAAATGGGGTGTATTGACCTAAGAACCAATCTCATATTAACACATCTCAAAATTCATTCTTGATAATGTAACCATTCATAAATCATCTTAAAATCTGGAAATTTCAGTAATATGCATGGAATCATAAACATAATCAATGTAATTCAACTTCTAAATCATGAAAAAATTTTATATTCTTGCAAAGAATGATAATGGGTATAAACCCTAACTTGAATTTCATGGAAAATCTCATAAATTGCAATGAATCTATAATTTAAATAAAGTTTTGGGCACAAGGGTGAAAGAATTACCCTTGTTCAAACCCCACATACCTTAATTGATGATCTTTGATGAAGGGCTTGAATCTTTGATTCCTATTGATTCTTTGGAGATGATTTCTTAGTGTTCTTGTATTGGAAAATCTCAATCTTGAGTTATCTTGGAGAGTTTATAGAGAAAATCTTGGATTTCTTGAGGAGGAAGTTGATGAACTAGGGTTTTTTCTTTGAAAGAAATAGATGAAAATTGAATGCAAAGAGGTTTAGACGGGTTTAATTTGTGGTTTAAGATAGACTAGGGGTTGGGAGAATGACCAAAATTCCCTCTTTAAATCCCCAAGTGAAACTAAAAAATGTAATATTTTGCGAACTGGGTGGCCACTGTGATGCGCCACTATCGCGGTGGCCCACTGAAAATTGGATGAACGGGGAATGGGCACCCTCCGTAATGCACCACAATCGCAGAGCCCTTATGTTTGTCATTTTGACCACTGGCACGACGCGCCAGAATCGTGAGGTTTCACTGGAAATTGCCAAATGGAAAATTAGGCCTATCCGCGATGCGCCAAGATTGCGGAGCCTTACTGGAAATTGACAATTGTGATATTTCGCTTCTCCACGATGCGCTAAGGGCCCAAATGACCGTGTTTCACGACTGGAACTTAAAATAGCCATATACGTCCTTATATTATATCTCTTTAATGAATCCATGTCGTGAATACTCTATTCCTTATGCTTTGGTAAATGTCAAGTTATGCTTCGTATCCCTTCATGTTTTGAGCCCGAGTATTCCACCAACCTTTCGGTGATCTTCTCTTAGGTCAAGATAGTGATGATAAGATATTGTATGAATGGGAGATAGTAAATATGTTATGTTTGGGAAAGATTATTATAAGCTGGTTTTATGTAAGTTTATAAGTTTGAAAGAATTTTGAGGTAAATTTTATTTTCTTATGTATGACATGGTTAGTTGAGAATATTTTATACGTACCTTATTAAGATTAGTATCTGAAAGTTGCTATTGATAAAGGTATTAAAGAATATGAGAGAGATGCTCTTTTGGGAATTTGTTTAGAAGTGCATGTGTGGATATGAAAATAGGCATGAACATCATGATTGGTTTATAAGAGGATAGGCATTTGGTGTATTAATGAATTTCTATTAAGGGGTTGAATCAGTTGTTATTGTGATAAAAACAGTCATCCTAGAGTGAGTAGTTGTGTGACTATGCTTGGGTATTGGATTAATAGTTCAAACTAGTATTATGATGATGTATGCAGTACCTTATGATTTTGAGTTAAGCATGACTGTGGTGAGAGGATTTAGTTCAGTTTAGACTTTAGTAGATAGACTTAGCAATGCCATGTGGGAATTATAAGTTGAATCAAGCAAGTATGGTATTTGAAGGGAATAGTATAGTTGAAGGAGTGTTTGACAAGTTTTGCTAAGCTTGAAAGTACGAAGTTGCATTACTTAAGACCTAGTAATTCAATTCTATCCCAATGTATGATTTATAGGTCTATGTTCCATGCTATAGAGTGGTAGCGATGTTGTAATCTCTTATTCAGAGGTCTTCTTCAGATTATACCCGGAGTCCTTTACTCCATAATATCATTAGAGTATCTTAGAAATGTGTTGAAGAAGTACTCTATCTGGGTAAGAGCATTCAGTATGATTCAGTCAGTGCAGTCAGAAATCCAGTCTAACAGTCAGACAAACGAATCTCTATAGTTTTTCCATCTTCTAATTTAGTTCAGTCTCACTACCTAAAATTTTGTGAGTATGGCCATTTCAGTATATGCATCAATTTCAGATTCAGATATTAAGTCATGATTTAGTTCTAAAGTATCCTACGTATCATCTCGATCTTTTCCTAGTATTTCAACCAAATCAGTATCATTTAGGAACGAATGATCCCAAGGGGGAGATATTGTAATGCCCCGAGTTTCAAGAAGTTTTCATTCATAAATCTCTCATTATTTCCTCATAAAATCAAATCTAGCCTAAACTAATGGTTAGTCCTAAGTTGACTCTCTCATTTTGATTTCATCCATATAGCTATTTTCATGAAAGTTGATGAACTCACACATTAGTTCAGTAGCCCACTACGTTGGGATTCAGTCATATAATTTATTTTAGTTATGCATGAGAGCTTATAGCCTCAGATCCCTCAGTAATTTTACTCTAATTAGCCATATTCAAGGATGAATGTCCCCAAGGGGGAGACATTGTAATACCTCGTATTTTTTCTAGCTTAAATTCATCCCTAAAATGTCAAGATTTTGCTTCAAAGATGAATATCATTTATTTCATGTGGTATTTTCAAGATTTCGACTTTTTATTGTGTGGGAAATTGAATAAGCTTTCCATCAATACCAAATTCGCCTAATCTAACACCCTGGTAAGAAGTTATGGCTATTTTAAGTTCCAGTCAAGAAACGCCGTTATTTGGGACCTTAGTGCATCCCAGAGAAGCATCATATCACAATTTTCAATTTCCAGTGAGGCCCCACAATCTTAGCGCATCGTAAAGAGGCCTAATTTCCCATTTAGCAATTTCCAGTAAGACTTCGCAATACTGGCGCATCACAACAGTAGTCAAAATGACAAACATAAGGGCTCCGTGATTGTGGCACGTCGCGGAGGGAGCCCATTTCCTGTTCATCCAATTTCCAGTGAGCCACCGCGATAGTGGTGTGTTGCGGTGGCCACCCAGTTCGCAAAATATTGCATTTTTCAGTTTTGTTTGGGGGTTTAAAGAGGGCATTTTAGTCATCCTCCCAGCCCCTAGTCCATCTTAAACAGCAAATTAACCCTCTAAACCACTTTGCACTCAATTTTAATCTACTTCTCTCAAAGAAAAAACCCTAGTTCATCAACTTCCTCCCTAAGAAATCCAAGATTTTCTCTATAAACTCTCCAAGATAACTCAAGATTGAGATTTTCCAATACAAGAACACTAAGAAATCATCTCCAAAGCATCAATAGGAATCAAAGATTCAAGCTCTTCATCAAAGATTATCAATTAAGGTATGTGGGGTTTGAACAAGGGTAATTCTTTCACCCTTGTGCCCAAAACTTTATTTAAATTATAAATTCACTACAATTTATGAGATTTTCCATGAAATTCAAGTTAGGGTTTATACTCATTATCATTCTTTACAAGATTATTAGATTTTTTCATGATTTAGAAGTTGAATTACATGATTATGTTTATGATTCCATGCATATTGCGGAAATTACCAGATTTTAAGATGATTTATGAATGTTTACATTACCAAGAATGAAATTTGAGATGTCTTAATATGAGATTGATGCTTGGGTTATTAGACCCCATTTAAAGATTGTTGTTTCAAAGAATTGTTGTGCTATAAGCACCCCATGATTTGAATGCTTTCAGATTATTCAGAAAGATTTGACCTTTTGGTCTCAGAACAGATTTAAAATCCACTTTACTGATGTAGATTGCAGATTTATAGTTGGTTTTTATTATAAACCATTAGATTACTTTTAAAGTGGATTTTTTCTTAAAGATTTTGAGAATGAGATTGGGAGTAGTATTTTAGCATTGAGCGAGAAGTGTGGAATTAGCATGCCCTGTCTTCCACAAAACTATGTGCCATCATAGGTACAGATACAGATTATTCCCACTTTTATGTGGATGACTCAGATTGTGATCACACAGATTAGGTTATTCTATTCAGATGGCAAGGGTAGAACAGCCCTAACCTTACGAGGGCTAGTCGTGGGACACCATGGATGCTCACATGGTGTACATGTCAGTTAGAAGAACCTCCCAAATAGATGTCCCCCACTCTTAAAATAGGTTTTAGTTAATTAAAGTCTTGAGATAAATTTTTTATTATGCAGAGAGTAGTTTTTAAGTATTTCCCTTCACTTACGGTGTTTTCCTAAAGAGAATAGTCTTACAGAAAAGCTTTTAGAAAAATAAGTGTAAAGGCTCATGAATTTATTTAGATTATACTTTACAAAAAGATATCAGCTTTCAGATTTCAGATTTAAAGAGTGAGTTCTTTCTATACTTAGATAGTATAATTTAAAGATAGAGTATTAGCACAACCTTTAGAACTAAATGTTATGGCTTACTAGATTTACAAGTATGATTTGTTTCTCATGATTATTAGTTTTAGTGTTTCAGATATTCCAGCTTATGTAAGTCATTTACATTTAGCATGCATTGTTTTACAAATTATGATGATGAGATGATGTTTTACTTATGCATTTCACCCCCATATACTCAGTACATCCTCAAAGTACTGATTTGCATATATGTCTACGTATTACATTGTCTCATAATGTAGGTACAAGTTTAGTATGCATATTCAGATTCAGACTAATGCAAAAATTCAGCTAGCAGATGATGACTTCTCCTACTTCGGGGACTTTAGTTATATGTTATTTATGTACTTTACTTTCTTATACTTATGTATTAATTAGTGATAGTTTTGTCGCGTCCTAGCTATCTATAGTCAGTATGGTAGAGGCTTCCCAGATGTCAGTTAGAGTCAGTTATGTATTTTCAGTCCCTGTTTTAGACTTTATTAGAATGTAAAAGTTATATCAGTATTATATTTTCTGAAATTCCGCCATTATATGTTTCCGCATTGTAAACTCAGTCATTTTATACATATTATTCAGTTTCTTATGATTTGCGCCAATAGAAGGGTTAGTTTGGGATTACTTGTGGTCTTAAGGCTCGTGTGACATCTCGGGATAGATTTTAAGGGCGTTACACATGGTCACTTGAGAGTCCACCAAGTCGTCTTGTGTAGAGTCTCTTTTAAGGGTGTGTAGAGCACCACACTCATAAGGGATAGGGTACGAGGCATTTAAGAGTGTTTCTCTTACTTGTATTCAATTTTCAAAAGCTGGAGTCTAAGGTCCTGAATTATTCTCTAATCCTTATTTGTTTGTTTTTTATATCATGCCTCTTCAACGATCTGATGCTCGTAGAAACTCCTTGTCCCACCCATTGATAATCCTGATAGAACCCATTCTACTTATGGGTTCCAGACCCTATCTAGGAGACTAATACCGGATTATCCTCCTGGAGTTCTACCAGTTTCCTGTAGTTCATCTCGGCGCACCTCATGATAAACTGACGAACATTAAGTTCCATCAATCTATCCATATGTTTGTATAGTTTGTAGCTTCCCAACTTCCTAGCTTCCCAGGCTGAGCGTGGTACTTCTGTTACTCTATCTTTTGAGGCCACAAGGGTTAGTCAGTTCATGAGGTTGAACCCTTCGACCTTTACTAGTGTTAAGGTAAAGGAGGATCCTCAGGATTTTCTGGATAGAATAGAAAAGATTTTTTGAGTTATGCATCTTCAAATATGGAGGGCGTAGAGTTTTCTACTTACCAGATAAAAGATGTGACGTACCAGTGGTATGAGGAATGGGATCAGTCAAGGGGTGACAATATTGAGTCAGCTCTTTGGGAGAATTTCTCTAATACTTTTCTGCACCACTGCTTTCCTCAAGAGTTGAGGGAAGCAAAAGCAAAAGAGTTTATTAATTTGAGGCAAGTCAAGATGTCAGTCAAGGAATATGCCTTGAAGTGTCACCAGTTATCTTGGTGTGCTCCGAAAATGGTTTCTAGCATAATAGCTAGAATAAGGAAGTTCGCTTTTGGGGTTTTCTAAAGATTTGATATTGGAGATTAAGGATTCCTTGTTGATTAAGAACATGGATATCTCCAGGTTGGTTATATACATGCAGTAGGTAGAGGAAGAGAAGAAGAAGCAGGCTAAGATAGGAGAGAAGAAGATCAAGAAGTTTACGTTCTCTGAACACGGTGTTGGGCAATAGCAGAGTGGCAGGGGTAGGTGTAAGTGACCCAAGAAGAAGTGGATCAATTCTAGATCTTACTCAACTGCTAGTGCTCCTTACTGATGTGGCATGGAAACACTACACTTTTGATGTTTAAAGCTGCAAATTTTTTGGGTGATCTTAGGGTGCTTTATTAGATAGATGTACGTTGGTGTACATTGCAGGTATAACAATATACAACAGTGTTTGAATGAAAAGAATAGAAAAAGATCTAAAAAGGACAAAAACTTATCAATATATGAGTTAGCTCACGAGTCGTATACTCAACATATGACTCGTAGGAGGAATCGTACCCATAATACAAGAAAACATCAAGACAAAATTCTAAGTGAGGAAAAGATACGACTCATGTTTACGAGTCGTAAAATAAGTATACGAGTTGTTTGAACTAGTCGTAAGCATTCGAGAATCAAGGACCAAAACAAAAGACTAAGTAATGAAAAGATACGACTCATCCATATGAGTCGTATACTAAGGATACGAGAGGTACAAAGTAGTCATGAGCATAACAAAACCTGAGTCACTACTCAAGAGTTAAAGTGTTAGAAGTATACGACTCAAAAGTCTGAGTATGACTCGTATAGGGATGTCATATAAAAATAAGTATGCAAAAATTGGATGCGTGAAATTCCTAGGTGGATATAAGTAAAGGACATGAGTCGTACACTCTGCTATGACTCGTAAGAACAAGCCATAAGCTGAAGAGGAAGTTGAAACCATGGGTAGAACATAACACTAGAATGAATACACTAAGGCAGGGTATGACTCGTATTATGCCGATACGAGTGAAGACCGAGTCATACCGATAGCAGACTTAAATTTACCTTTACCATTTTTATTAGGACTTTAAGGTTATTTTTAGATACTATAAATACCCTAGGGTTTATCTTTTATGAGGTTACACTCTTGGACGTTCTTTTACATATTATTACAATACTTTCACAATTTTTCTTGAGATTTTAGGATTTATTTAATTAAAGACTTTGGAGTTTAATCACCTTATTCTTGTGCAATTGACTTTATGTGTTTTTCATTAATAATCATGGTTTCTTACACAAACATAAGCGGCTAATCTCCTTGACTAGGGTTGTGGGAACCCTGGCGGATTAGCTACATAGATGAATCATGAGATTCAACAATTCTAGAGTTTTTGCATGTATCTTAATCTTCTTCATAATAATTAATCTCAAGTATCTACAGTACCTTGAGATAGCATGTATTCGCATCCATCCCTACCAAGGAGCTTGTGATTGGGAAAAGAAGATTAGGACAGTGATTTGGGATTCATCTCCACCTTTTAGTTCCTGCCATCTCATCTAATCACTCGATCCAACCTAGATAATTGAACTGAGGTCTTAGTAAGGGGAAACAACGCGAAACCTTGAGACTGACCCGATAAAGGGTGAAATTTATCTTCTAGCTTGCCTACCAGTTGATAATATCTATCTTGTAGATTTTTCATGCAGAACAACAGAATAGTTAGGTTAATCAAGAGAAATTTATGGAGTTGAGATGCCAGGGGGAACACAAACGTAGTATTTGTCTCTTATTGATTACAACACAAAAGCACTCAAAATTTGGTTACTACTTATAAGTGATACTACAAATCCCCCCATTTACTTTTCTATATTGTTCTTGGATTACATCAAGCCAAGCAACTATTCACATTTTCCCTGTCGGATCGACCCCAACCTAGTTGGGTTATTATATTTACAATTGACTGTATTATACTTCCCATTGGAGTATAGTTTTAGGAGACACCAAATTTTGGCGTTATTTCTAGGGAAGACGGTTTGCATTGTGAATCTAATTGCTGAAATTCACAGATTTTTAGTTTCTATTTTAATTTGGCATACACCGGTGTATTCCAAGTACTAGGAGTAGAGGCAATACCTTGCACTCGTTCATCCAAAACCAGAGAGAATCCTCTAAACACCGAGAAGTATATCAGGACAAGTTCACAAAGATGTTTAATATCCTCCACTTACGAATCCAAATGCAGCACTCCCACGTGCTGCATTAGAGCCATAGAATATTTCAGACTTACAAACACAACAACTGTTGGAGGAAGAATGTAGAGAAGTATAAGAGGCCAGACTTACTGCATAGGCAGAAATAGCTAAGTGAGGTAGACTAGTCATGCCTAGATAGGTTGTTAATCATCGAGTTCAGAGAGGCAGAGATCCATTTGTTCCAACATATCAACAGTTAGACCCATATGAGGAGGACGATGAAGATCTGGGTTATGTTGAGCCTACGGAGTCTAGATCCATTGTTCCTCTTAATTTCGCCCCTAATGTAAAGTTTGATATCACTAGTGTTGTGATCCAATGGCTGAATTTGAAAATTGTATTTTCGGGTGCAGCTAAGGATGATGCAAACATGTACCTTACAAGTTTTTGTTATAATATTCTAGGGGTCAATTAGGAAGTATTAAGATTGAGGTTTTAACCATTCTCTTTGATAGGTGAAGCATCACTATGGTTAGGGGAACTTCCAAAAGGATCTATCACTTCTTGGCACGAGTTGAAGACACAGTTTTTGAGCAAATTCCTCCCTCCTGCATGAATGCTATAGTTGAAGGATGAGATTTTCAATTTCAAATAGTTACCTACATAATCTACATATGAGGTGTGGTTTTAATTCGAGAAGAAGATAATCATGGTACCAAATATAGAATCAGAGGATCTAACTTGTAAGAGATCTTTTATATATCATTGAATGACAGTTCAAGAGCTATGATAGATACTATTTCACGAGGAGCATTTTTGCGTCTTTGCTAGAATAATGCAAAGGAAATGCTAGATGATATTGCGGTGACCAACAGAGGATGGCATACTCAAGATTCAGAATGTGATGGTGGCACATATGCTATTGGAGAAATAAATACTTATGGAGCAATGAATGGCATGGTAGCATAAGAGGTTGCACAACTTCATACAGATATTAGGTTGCTTATGAAATAATTTACATCGATGAGCGCTGAGAAGATAAATGAGTTGTGGCACAGGGGTCTACTTTCAAACCATTCGAGATCGAATCTGAAGAAGATGCAAAGTATCTTGATCATAGATTAGCGGATTTTCAAGCCCAACGTATGGGAATCAAGGTCAAAGCAATTATAATAATAGATACAGAGATAGAAGTAGAGATGGAGATGGTGATTGTCGGCATAAAGATGACTATAAGGAGAAGAGTGACAAGTATATTCCACCAGGTAGTTGAGATATGACATCCAAAATAGAGGCACTTTTGTCTGAGCTGGTAAAATGAAAAGAAAGTCAAGAGAATTTCCTGAAGAATATCAAATTTGATGTGTCAGGATTGAACTAGAAAGTTGAATCATATGCTATAGTAATCAAGCAATTGGACCAGTAATTTCGTCAGATGTCATCCATAGTGAATCAGAAATAACCTGGCACTCTCCTGAATAATATAGTGGTAAATTCATAAAATGATAGTCAATGCCATGCCATTACCACTCAGAGTTGTAAGGTTACTTTAGACCCAGCTGTACCTATAGTTGATGAGCAGAAGAGTGGGGATGAGTTAGTTGATATTAGAAGAAGAGCAAGAAAAATAAAGGAGTAGAGAAGGTTACAGAGCCTATGCTAAAGTCCATTCCAAGACTATTTCCTCCCTATCTACAAAGAATAAGAAAGAAATAAGAAGATGGTAAGTATCAAAATTTTTTTGTCTATGTTAAAAGAGTTGACTGTCAACATACCACTTTTAGAGGCATTGGAGAAAATGCTAGGATATGAAAAATTCATGAAAGATTTGATCACCAAGCAAAGGTTAGTCAGTTATGAGCCATTCAAAAATATTCATCATTTATACTTTAAGAATAGAACTACTCCACTTTCTCTCCCATCTATTGAGGAACCACTGGTATTAGAATTGAAGGCCCTCCCATCTCACTTGCGATATGGATTTTTTAGGTGCCAACAAT
>NC_061119.1:29193029-29286829 GCF_002878395.1 Capsicum annuum
AAAAGGGAGACATAAGGGCAGAAATAAAGTGAAAAATTGGTTAAGTGTGGAGCCCAAAAGTTAGTGTAGTTCCAAGGAGGGTTAGTCACTTTAAATGTCCATACGTACCATATCAGCCCCACTAAGCCTACATTATAAGCCGAATAAAGTCCTATAGTGACACTATCATAACTATATGAAAACATAGGAAAAGATCATAAAGGAAAGCCTATGGTATTTTGTGTACACCGGTGGTACTTCTTTATGAGTAAGAGAGTCATTTGTTATATCCTTAAATAGATTGATTTAACCAAAAGAAGAGTGAATGGGATTTCACTTTGGGCGCATATGGGTTATACTGCTAGAATGTTTGATAAGTATAATTTCTATCTATTCCCAAGTGTCTATTGCTAATGTAATGCCATCATCATATTCCCTCATATTTTTATGTGTGTTAAATTGTTATACGCAACTGAGTTTTGAAAGTTAGAATTAAAGAAGAGAACAATAAGATTGAAATTAAGTTCAAAATCACTGCTATGGGTTGCTTAAGATATTCCGGTTTAAGAATCATCTCAGGGCTAGAAAATAATTATTTGGTTTTTTTTGCCTGAGGACATGCAAAAGTTTAAGTTGAGAGTGTTGATAAGGCATGGAAACACGACACTTGTGATGTTTAAAACCATGAATTTATGCATGAATAAAGGGTGTTTTGTTAGATATGATGCACTTTGGTGTACATTGTAGGCAAAACATGTCTATAGCAGCGTTTGAATTAAAAAAGAAGAAAAAAATCTGAAAATATAAAAATCTGATCAAGATACGAGTTAGCTCGTGAGTCGTATACTCAACATACAACTCATAGGAGGAATCGTACTCATAACAGAAGCAAACACCGAGACAAAATTCTAAGTGAGAAAAATATATGACTCATATATACAAGTCATAAGATGAGTATACGAGTTGTGTCAAAAAGTTGTAAGCATTCCAGAATCATGGACCCAAACAAAAGACCAAGTGAAGATAAGACATAACTCATCTATACGTGTTGTATACTGAGGATACGAGAAGGACAAAGTAGTCATGAGCACCCAAAGTCGTCAGGTGACTGGCGATTCCAAGGTTGCAATAACTTCAGGGCACAGGGTATCCAATCTCATGCTAGTGAGGCCCAATTATCTCCATCATATCCTCTTACAGTTTTTATGGTAGATTGCATCGAGGTTATTGTGAAGAAGGAAGGGATAAGTTCTTCAGCCGTGGCCAGCCAGGGTACATAATTAAGAACTATCCAGTGGCCAAGGTTTCTTCGAGGGCAAACAAGGTTTCAGTTGCCTCATCATCAGCTCCGACACCAAAGGATGCACCACCTAGTTTTGGCATTGGTCAAAATTATTTCTATTCTCTCACTACCCAATAGGAGTCTGATGTATCACCTGATGGCGTGACTGGCACGTTGAAACTCTTTTCCCATGATATATAATGTTTACTTGATCCAGGCTCCACTCTCTCTTATGTGATCTCATTTATGGCTATGCATTTTGGACTTGGTCCCGAGTATATTTTGGATCCTTTTTCTATTTCTACCCTGGTAGGTGACTCTGTGATTGTTAGAAGAGTCTATAAGGGGGTGTGGTATCTACTAGTAGCAAAGAGTCATTTCATAACTTATCTAAAGGCAACAATGTTAATTTCTAAAGGGTGTATCTATCATCTTTTTTGAGTTAAAGACACTAAGTCTGAGACTCCAACAGTTCATTCAGTCAGTGTAGTTAATGAGTTTCCTGATATTTTTTCCAAAGATTTACTAGGGGTACCTCCCGATAGGGAAATAGAATTTGGTATTGACCTTCTTCTCGATACTCAACCTATTTCTATCCCTCCATATTGTATGGATCTCACCGAGTTAAGGAGTTGAAAGAGAAACTCAAAGATCTCTTAGCTAAAGGTTTCCTACGGCCTAGTGTTTCTCTATGGAGCGCTCCCATCCTATTCGTGCAAAAGAAAGATGGTTCTTTGCGTATGTGCATTGACTATCGTCAGCTGAATAAAGTCATATTCAAAAATAAATATCCTCTTCCTAGAATTGATAACTTATTTGATCAACTCCAGGGTGCAAGTTATTTCTCAAAGATAGATTTTAGATCCGGCTATCATCAACTTAAAGTAAGGGACTGTGATATTCCAAAGACAGCCTTCAAAACCTGTTATTGTCATTTTGAATTTCTAGTGATGTCCTTTGGACTAACTAATGCCCCAGCCGCTTTCATGGACTTGATGTGTTCATAGACTACAAAACCTGATAGTATATGTTTACACAGAGAGACTTGAACCTCCTCCAGAGAAAGAGGTTAGAAATGTTGAAAGATTATGACATGAGTATGTTGTACCATCTGGACAAGGCCAGTATAGTGGCAGAAACCCTTAGTAGATTGTCAATAGGCATTGTTGCCGATGTGGAGAATCATAAGAAAGAGTTATCTTAAAAAGTTCATCATTTAGCTAGATTCGGTGTTATATTAGTTTATTCAGCTGAAGAAAATGTTTAGGTTTAGAGTAGTTCTAAATCTTCCCTAGTTTTGGAACTGAAGAGGAAACAAGATAAGGATTCTAGTTTGGTCAAATTGAAAGAGACAGTTAAGACCAAAAGGTAGAGGTTTTCTCCCAAATGGGAGATGGCATTTTAAGGTACTAGAGTAGATTGTGTGTGCCATGTGTCGATGATTTGAGGCAACAGATTATGGCAGAGGTACATGGTGCGTGCTATTCCATTCATTCAGATGCTACCAAGATATACCTCAATTTACGGGAAATTTATTGGTGGAGTGGTATGAAAAAAGATATAGCAAAGTTCGTAGCTAAGTGTGAAACTTGTCAACAGGTTAAGGGAGATCACCAAAGGCATGGTGGTACGTTGCAAGAGTTTGGTATCCCCACTTGAAAGTGGGAAGAGGTGAATATGAATTTTGTGACTAGTTTACCCTATTTGCGGTGTCATCATGATTCGATTTGGGTTATTGTAGACAGATTGACTAAGTCAGCACATTTCTTGCCAGTTCATACGTCCTATACAGCTGAAGATTATGCTAGGTTGTATATCTGAGAGTTAGTCAGATTGCATGGCATGTCTTTGTCCATTATCTTAGGTAGGGGTACTTAATTGACCTCTCAGTTTTGGAGATCATTTCAGAAGAGTCTTGGTACCCAAGTCCATCTTAATTCAGCCTTTCACCCTCAAATAGATGGTCAAGCAGAGAGGACCATCCAAACTTAAGAAAATAAGTTGAGAGCATGTGCTCTTGATTTCAAAGGTAGTTGGGATGAGCATTTGCCATTGATTGAGTTCGCTTATATTAACAATTACCATTCTGGCATACAGATGGCCCCATTTGAGGCTCTCTATGGAAGGAGATATAGATCACCCATAGGTTGGTTTAAAGTGGGTGAAGCCGATTTACTTGGGCCTAGCGCAGTGTTTAAAGCTATGGAGAAGGTTCAACTGATTATGAAAAGATTTAAAGTAGTGCATAGCCATCATAAATCATATGCAGATGTGATAAGAAAGGACCTCGAGTTTTAGGTTAGTGATTTAGTGTATCTGAAGATTTCACCCATGAAAGAGGTGAATAGATTTGGCAAAAAGGGAAAGCTTAGTCCCCAGTATGTTAACCCCTACAGAATTATGAGTCGTGTTAGGAAGGTAGCTTCTGATCTTGAGTTGCTCGCAGACTTGTCATTCCTTCATCCTGTATTCCATGTCTCTATGCTTAAGAAGTACATCAGTGACTCCACTATTGTAGTTCCTTTAGAAAGCTCAGATATTCAGAACAGCCTTTCATATGAAGAGATTCTAGTTGAGATTTTAGATCATTAGATCCGTATACTAATAAACAAACAAGTTCCCTTGGTCAAAGTCCTATGGTAAAATCAGTCTATTGAGCGTGCAACTTGAGAAGTGAAACAATACATGCGTACCAAGTATCCTCATCTATTCTCCAAAAACTTACATTCAGCTAAGGGTCATAGTCTTCCTAAATTCAGTTCTTTTCTAGTCCCAGATTTAGCTATATAGTTATCCTCATATAAATTCATGCTCTTTCAGATCAGTTTAGTAGCTCATTATATTTGAGTTTCAAATATTCAGTTTATTTCAGTTATGTATAGTAGCTTATATCCTTAGATTCCTTAGTATTTTAAGCTTAACAAGCCACATTCGAGGATGAATGTTCCCAAGGGAGAGATATTATAATACCCCAAACTTTATTTAAGCCTAATTTCATCTTTATAAGATTAAGGAATGACTTTCAAAGTAAGTAATGTTTAAATCATATTGAATTCTCCTAATTTTGACTTTTATCATGTGGGAAATTAAATTATCTTTCCAACGATATATGATTCACCAAAATTTGATACTCGGGCAAGAAGTTATGGATAATTCAAGTTCCTGTCATAAAACATCGTCATTTAGACCCTTAGCACATCGCGGGGAGAAGTAATATCTCAATTGTCAGTTTCCATTACCCTAGCATGATTATGGCACGTCGCACTAAAGTTTCTGGTCCCAACCAGTGGGATAATGCGATGGCTCCACGTCGCGGTGACCCTCATATTTCCATTCATCAATTTCCAGTGAGCCACCACAATAGTGGCGCGATGCGGTGGCCCATAAAATTGGGCTCCCAGTTGTATTTTTCAATTTCATTCAGATGTTAAAAAGGGTATTTTGGACTTTTTTCAAGCCACTTAAATCGTCCAAACACCTAATTTAAGGTCATTACAAGCATCATATACCATTTTCTTCTCAAAATCCCTCAACCAAAAACCCTATTTCATCAAACTTCTCCTCCAAGAAACTCAAGATTTCTCCATCAATTCTCCAACTTAAGTCAAGATTCCATGTTCTTAGTGCAAGAATTCCAAAAACCCTCATTCAAGAGTTCCAATAACATCTCGCGAGCAATTTATTCATCCAAGTTTATCAATCTAAGATATGTGGGGTTTGCACAAGAACACTCTTTTCGTTCTTGTGCCCAAATTGTTGATTGTTATTATAGAATTTCATATTTTTGCAAGTGGGTTTATACCCAAATTACTTTATTTGAGATTATGAGATTATGAGTTGTTCAAGTCTTGATTTGCAAGATTATTTCACTATTTTATGACATGAGTTGAGAAATTATGCTATGACTTGCACATCCTTGTATCGATTTGATGTTTCAAAGATTGATGTCATGATTTAAGCTTTATTATGAAACGGAGATTATTTGAGCATGAGTAGAAGTTTTAAATCAAGTATGAGTTTCGATGTTTCTTAAAGAGTATGTTGTTTAGTATGAATCAATCAACAAGTACTTTGATTTTAAAGAAAGATTACTTTTGAGCCTGAGTTAAGAGAGGAATCCATATTATTCAGTCTTTATGATTTAAAGATAAGAGAATTATAATTTGGTCTTCACTATAGACCCTTGAGTTGTTTTGAGGTGGATTTTCTAAGAGTTCTGAGTTGAGTATAGGAGTAGCATTTAGCACCGAGTTGGGTATGATTCTGAGGTCTCATACCCCAAAACTACATGCCACCATAGGACTGAGTTTATGGGCCCAAGGCCGAGATAGTAATCACTGAGTTGAGGTTATACTCCCTGGGAAGAGTATGATGCCTCTCCCCAACGTGAGGTTTCTTCCTTAGGAGAACAAGACATTGGACTCCATCCATGTGGCTCACATGGTTTATGTCGGTTAGAAGAAACTCTCGAGTGTCCAAAGTTATATAAAATCCCGAGTTCTAAGTGTCCCGAGTCTAAAAGAGTTCTAGAGTTCCCAAGTATTGAAAATTCCTACAAGTTCTGAGTCCTTGAGTTTTAAAGAAGTTTTACTCTCCATGAGATAAAAGTATTGTTTAAAGTTCCTTTAGCCTTCAAGTTTTGAGAATAAGATGGAGAATACAAATTTTAGAAGTAAATAGAATGACTCACGATATTTGTACTCTCCATGAGATAAATAGAATGACTCACGATATTTGTACTACATGCTTCATTATACATGATTTATGAGATTTAGATTTCAGCTTTTACTCAAGCTATATGAGTCATTTGTATCAGCATGTAGATTTTCTATAAAGATTGATGATATTGTTTGTTTATTGCATTGCACCCCTATATACTCAGTACATCCTCAAAGTGTTGATCCACATATATGTCTATGTGCTATATTGTCTCATAATGTAGGTACAAGTTATAGTCTGTTCAGTCAAAATCAGACAATTGTAGATTCTAGGCAGCAGATGATGAGTCCTCCCATCTTGGGGACTTCAATTAGATTCACTATTGTTCTTTACTTTCTTATTCTTATGTATTGATTAGTGATAGTTTGGGTCGCATCCTTGCTATCTATAGTTAGTATTAGTAGAGGATTCATAGACAGTCAGTAGAGTTAATGTATTCAGTTTTAGTTTTGTTGTAAAAGCAGAGTTATAATCCTGTGAATTCAGTTTTTTATTGATTAGATTCAGAAAAGAGTTATCTTTCGTTGATATTGTACAAATTTATGCATTTTATTCAGTTGCTTATGAGTTTACCAGTAGAAGGGTTAGCTTGGGGTCACTTGTGACCCTAAGCACCATCTGACATCTCAGGACCCATTTTTGGGGCGTTACAGTAATACCCCAAACTTTTCTTAGCTTAAATTCGTTCCAAGAATGATTAAGATATAGCTTCAAAAATGAATAATATTTATTCTATGTGCAATTTTTCATATTTAGAATTCCCATGGTGTGGAAAATTGAATAACCTTTCCATCGATATCCCATACTCGGTTGAAGGGTTAGAGCATTTTTAAGTTGACAGTGAACCACTTGGGAATTTACTGCGTCGAGAAGATGGAAAAAATCCTAATATTCATATTCCAGTTGACCTCTGCGATATTGGCACATCGTGTAGAGGTCTACATTCCCAATTGTCAATTTCCAGAAATCCAACGCGATGTTGGGGCATTTACGCCAGTAGCCAAAATGGCATTTCTATAGGGCATCAGGATGGTGGCGCATCGCGTTGAAGTTCCAGGTCAAAATTTTCAAAATCTAGTGGGTCAACGCGATAGCTCCGTATCACGGAGGTTCCCGATTTTCCAATCGTCAAATTCTAGTGAGCTACCGCGATAGTGGCACGTCGCAGTGGCCCATTAAATCAAAACCCCAGTTCTTTTTTCTAGTTTTGTTTAGAAGTTTAAAGAGGGTATTTTGGACAATTCCCAAGCCCCCAATCCGTCCAAACACAATATTAAATCCATTCTATGCCTATTCATCAATTCTCTCAAGCAAAACCCTAAAACTCCAAAGCTTTTTCTCCAAGAAATCAAAATCCTCCATTGATTCTCCAAGAAAGCTTAAAATTAAGGATTCTCAAGGCACGATAATCAAGAACTCATCGCCAAAACTAAAATACGGATCAATAACTCAAGTTTCTTCATCTAATCATCAATAAAGGTATGTGGGGTTTATGAACAAGGATTTTCCTCCATCCTTGTGCCCAAAACCAAGCTTTTAAATATAAATTCTAATGATTTTGAATTTTTATACATGAATTTAAAATTAGGGTTCATACCCATTATTGCTATTTGCAAAATTATGAGTTTTGAGATATTTTGAAGATGAAATTGCATGTCTACTGTCATATTTTCATGTCTATTGCTGTAACTTTTAGCTTTTAAGATGAGTTATCATTGTTTTCATTATCAAACATGGTTATTATGATGTTTTGACATGAGATTAAAGTATGGGTTATCACCCTACGATTTTATGTTGATATTTCAAGAAAGAAGATGCTTTAAGTATCTTATGAGAAGATCATTAACAGTTTTTCAGTAAAGCTTTGATCTTTCAATCATTAGTTTAGCTTTGGAATCCACTTTACAGATTATTACAGTTTATAGAACTCAGAATAGATTTATTTACAGATTTACTCAGATAAATGCATAACTAGTTTTTCATATAAACCCTTATGCTAGTTTTAGAATATGGATTTCTAATGGTTTGAGCATACAGATTCAAGAAAGAGTAGTATTTAGCATCAAGCGGGAAGTGTAAGATTAGTGTGCCCTATCTTCCACAAAACTATGAGCCAACATAGGTACTGATTGAGATTATTCCTATTTCTATATGGATGACAGATTTATCTTGTGATCGATCACATGGGCAGGTTATACTCCCTGGCAAGAGTATGACACCTCTTCCCAATGTGAGGTTTCTTCCTTAGGAGGATGAGACGTTGGACTCCATGTTATCTCACATAGTTTATGTCGGTTGGAAGAATCTCCCTGCTAGTTAAAGATTTATAGAAAGCTTTTAGAAAACCAAGTGTAAAGAATCACGAATTTATTCAGAATATGTTTTACAGAGAAATATTTGCTATAGTTTTTAGCTTTCAGATTTAAGAGTGAGTCCTTTTTACACTTAGACAATATGATTTAAAGAAAGAATACAAGCATAGTTTTAGAACTAAATGTTATGGCACATTAGATTTATAAAGTATGATTTTTTTCTCATAATTATTATTTCCAGTATTTCAGACATTCCAACTTATATAAGTCATCTATATTTAGAATGCATTATTTTATAAATGATGATTATGAGATGATATTTACTGATTAATTTCACCCCCATATACTCAATACATCCCCAAAGTACTAATCAACATATATGTATGTGCTACATTGTCTCATAATATAGGTTCAGATGCTTAATTTTAGAAGCACGAATGATTTTGAGCATCTACGTCTATATCTCTACAGTTGGTGAGCCCTCATAGCTTGAGGACTTATCTATTCAGGTTCCTAGTTTATTAGTAGATAACTTAGTATTCATTTCAGAAAGTTTGAGTTAGTTGGAGCTTATCCTAGTGACTCTCTAGATTCAGTCAGTAGAGGCTTATCAGACTACTAGATTCAGTTTTAGACTTTAGTTGTAGTATTCAGATTTTTAGTATTTACTTTATCAGACAGATGAGATTAGTATTTTCAGATATACCCAGATAATTCAGACCATTTTCCACATTTATTTTGATTTTACTTCTATATTTCCCCTATTTTGAGATTTAGATTTAGTAAAAGGTAGCCAGGGTTAGCTCTGGACTACTTGTAATTCGGAGCACCATGTGGCATCCCGATAATTAGATTCGGGGCATTACATATGGGTATTTTGAGTTTTTGGTCATGTCTTTTGGGTTGACCAATGCCCCTACAGGATTCATGGATTTGATAAATAGGGTCTTCCATCAGTTTCTGGACTTGTTTTTCATTGTGTTCATAGATGATATTTTAGTGTACGCAAAGAGCGAGGAGGATCATATGAATCACCTCTGCATTATGTTATAGACCATAAAAGAGCAGCAGTTGTATGCCAAATTTTTGAAATGTGAATTCTAGTTGAAAGTTGTCATTTTTCTAGGTGATATTATTTCTAGTGAAGGAATTATGCTAGATCCACAAAAAGTTGCAGTGGTGAAGAAGTGGCCTAGACCCACGACTCCAACTGATATTTAGAGCTTCTTGGTTTTAGCTGGTTACTACAGGAAGTCTATGGAGAGTTTTTTTTACTATGGATGCCCCATTAACTAAGTAGACATAGAAAAAGGTAAAGTTCTTGTAGTCAGATGCTTGTGAGAAGGAGTTTCGAGAAGTTGAAGGATAAGATAATTTGGCTTCGGTCTTGTCTTCACATGAAGGCACTGATGGGTTTGTGGTCTACTGTGATGCATCCCGTGAGGGACTTAGTTATGTTCTGATGCATCACAGAAAAGTGATATCTTATGCCTCTAGACAATTGAAGGTACATGAGAGAAATTATCTGACTCATGACTTAGAACTATTAGCTACGGTATTTGCATTAAAAATCTGGCGTCACTATATATATGGGATTCATATGGATATCTTTTCTATCATAAGATCCTACACTATGTGTTTACTCAGAAAGAGCTTAACCTCAGGCAGAGGAGATAGCTTAAGCCTCTCAAAGACTATGATATGAGTCTTCACTACTACCCAGGTAAAGCTAACATAGTTATTTAAGGTTTTAGTTAGTTATCTATGGGGAGTCTAGCTCTTGTGGATAATGCGAAGTGGGAGACGGTTAAGGACATTCATCATTTGGCTAACCTTAGAGTTCACCTCTTGGACTCCAAGGATAGTGGTGTGTTGGTAAAAGAAGTGGTGCAGCCATTTCTTGGTGCTGAAATCAAAGAGAATCAATGTTAGATACTATCTTGATGAGAATCAAGGGAGATATAGGAGGGCAGAAGGTGACGGCCTTCAAGATTAATGGTGACAGTACTTTATGGTACCAAAGGAGGTTATGTTCTCCCGATGTAGATGGTTTGCGAGAGAGGATCTTGGCTGAGGCGCATGAGTCACACTATGTTTTTCATCCTGGTTTGACAAAAATGTATCATGACCTGAAGGAGATGTATTGGTGGAATAATATGAAGAGAGATATAGCTAATTATATGGTCATGTGCATGGTGAGCCAACAAGTGAAAGTTTTGAACATGAGGCCTGGAGGACTATATCAAGAAATTAACGTTCCTAAATAGAAGTGGAAACTGATCAACATGGATTTCATTACCGGTCTCGCTCAGTCTCGGAATAAATTGGATTCAGTTTGGGTCATCACAGATTGGATGACAAAGTTGGCTCACTTTTTACCAGTAAGGACTAACTTCTCGGCTGAGGATTATGCATGGTTGTACCTCTAAGAGATTGTGAAGTTTCAAAGGGTACATATTTCAATTATCTCCAATCATGGTATGCAATTTTCATCTCACTTTTGGCGGTCATTTCAGAAAAGGTTGGGAACTAAGGTAAGTATGAGTACTAGTTTTCACTCGCAATTGGATGGGCAAGTAGAAAGGACTATTTAGATATTGGAGCATATGCTTTGGGCTTGCGTGATTGACTATAGTGGTAGTTGGATTGATCACTTGCCTATTGTAGATTTTGCTTACAATAATAGCTACCACTCTATCTTGGGATGGCTCAATTTGAAGTGTTATATGCTAGGACGTGTAGGTCTCCTATTGGGTGGTTTGAGCTTTGTTAGATTGATATGTTTGGCCCAAATTTAGTTCACCAAGCTATGGTGAAGGTGAAAGTGATTTAGGATAGTCTTAAGGACGCCCAAAGTTGCCAAAAGTCCTATCCAGATGAGAGGCAAAGGGGCCTAAAGTTGTGGTTGGAGATAAAGTATCCTGAAGGTTTCTCCCATGAAAGGAGTGATGATGTTTAGGAAGAAGGAGAAGCTCAGTCCCCAATATGTAGGCCCTTATGTGATTTTGAGGAGGGTTGGTAATGTTGCATATGAGTTGGAATTTCCTTCTAGTTAGAACTCCATTCACCCAACATTCCATGTCTCTATGTTGAGGAAGTGTATTCATGATCCATTGCAAATTTTACCTATCAAGGATATTAGTATTTTGGATTCCTTATCTTATTAAGAGATCTCGGTTGAGATCTTAGATCGTCAGGTTTGTTGGTTGCAAACCAAGGATGTGGCTTCAATAGGTTATATGGAGGAACCACAAAGTCAAAGAGGTTACTTGGGAAGCTAAAGAGGACAAGAAGTCCAAGTACCCATTCCTGTTTTCTGCTCTAGAAATTTTTGCTAAAGGTATGTGTTCTTTAAAACGTATTTGTTTTCTAACAGCAGAAATTTTTGCTAAAGGTATGTGTTCTTTAAAACGTATTTGTTTTCTAACTTAGTCAAAGGTAAGGAAAAAGATATTTAGGGTTTTAATCATGCTTATACTGCCTTGTTTCATCATTCGAGGATGAATGATCCAAGTAGTGGAGAATTGAAACAACCTGGGTTCTAGACCTTGAGAAATTTCTTGAGTTTGAGCCTTTGTTGACAATATGACTCACAATACTACTCGTATCAGAAGGGTACAGGTCTAGGGACCCTAGTCACATATTGGTCAGTGAGATGTCATCCAAGTTCTATTCTTGGTACGAGAAGACTCAATATGAGTCGTATGTATATGATACGAGAGGTAGGGTCCAATTATACGTTGTCCAGTGCCTAACCTAGATGTTTTTGCTTAGGGTAAAACTTGAAGGGTACTAGTTTTATAGTTAGGGTACGATTTAGGCAAAGAGGTCGTATGTTGGATAAAATGTGGTGTCCAACTTTCTGATCAAGATATAAGTGAAAGGTACCACTCGTATGATGTGGGTACGAGTGAGGGGTCCAAATAGTACACACATACGGGAATTTTTACAATTTAAGTTGGGGGTATTCTAGATCTTTTCCCTCTTATCTCCTATTGACCCTACAACATAAATGTAATGACCCGAAACTACCCCTTAGTCGTCACACGGTGCTTGCAACCCTGAAGGACCACAAGCAAACCAATGAATTATATCTGCTATAAGAACTGAACAATAATACTGAAACAATTATAGAATAATAGGCTGGAATGCAATAAGGCTCAAAACATCTAAAATACTGATAATGAACAATAACATCTGAATCTAAAATACTGTCCAAAAATCTAGTTTGAAAAGCCTCTAACTAAATCTGTCTGAAAAGTGAAGTTGAAGGGACAATCCCCCAACTAACTCCATCTACTAAAATAATGCTAAGCTGAAATACTGAAATAAAAGCATATCCTCGATAGATGAGGACTCATTGAAAAATCTGCTACTGTTGGTTAAATCTGGCTTAGCGTGGTCAGGGACCTGAGCGTCCGAACCTATGATATGAAATATCATAGCGCAAGAAATGGGTATGCGATCAGTATATGGGAATGTACTGGTATGCTAAATGAGGTAAGGCTGAATGCATGGGTTTATATACATGAACAATAACTAACTGAATGATATGCAAGATCTGGATTAGCATACATGGAGAATCTATAACTAGTAAACATACTGTGCATACTGTAACTGAGTATACTAGAACTAAATCTGATAGCTGATAATTGAATATACTGATAATCTGAAATCACTAATAATCAGAATTACTGATAATTGAATTATTGTATCTGACATCCTAATTTTGTAAAACTAAACTTAGTTCTGAACTAAAGACTGAAACTAAAATTGTAGGAGCTAATCATCTAACCAATATGCCCCAATCTGAACTAATAGGGGTCCAATATGTAACCCCAATTAGAAGGGTGCAAGTACCATGCCACGGGTACTAACATTGGCTGTTAGTTAACCCTAATAAGTAGGAAGACATTTTGTCAACTCTCTCTAACAGGAAAACTTATGAGAGATATGCCAACCCTTATCTAACAGGAAGTTATCTCAACCTACGCTAGCTACGTAGTTCTGTAACTCAGGGATTACTACTAAGGTTCAAACCCTACACTAACAGGAATGCCCCAATACCTGGGTTTGCTCGATGCTAAATCCTACTCCCAACTGAAAGACACTGAACTGATTATACTTAACTGGACTAGACTGATACAGAGTTTACTGAGTTTTCCTAAGTTTTGTAACTGACTGAGTTCTACAGAGTTCGGTAATGGAATAAGAGTACTACTGATTGTGACATTACTGATACTATTATGTAACTGACAATGGCTCCGGATATTAAATACCCCCGGTACTCGATAGCATGTGAGTAAAGCAACGCATAACTTTGAATAACATAACAATGTGTACTTGGTCATAATTCATTCATAGAGACATTCCATCAAACACTTGTAATGCATTAATTTGTACCTTAATGGGGATTATATGTTAGCATGCTATAATGGCATTATTTCATCCTCATAGACAATTTATCAAACACATGGGAAGCATGCTTGGTTCATTAAATCATAAACACTTAGGGTTAACATGGCCACAACAATCAACTTACAAATTGAAGGGTTTATCATGAATATCATGTAATTCAACACATACTAGGATCAATTCTTGAAACTCAAAATATAAATCATGGATTAAAACCCAAACAACATCATGAAATGGATACAATCAAATTCACACATAGAATTCATGAAAATCCAAACTTGTACTTTTAAAAAAAGGAATCTTGGGCTCCATGAAAGGTAAGGATCCATGGATGAACATCTAACATACCTAAGAAGAAGAGTTCTTGAAGGTTCTTGGAGAGATTCTTGAGGATTGACCTTGATTCTTGAACTAGGGTTTTGTCCACTTTGAAAGAGAAATACCTTTCGATTTGGGGGAAAAGTGAATAATGAGTAGCTAAGGACCTTTTTAGGGCTTAAATCCCACATTTGGGCGGAATAAAATCATGGGAAAAGACTGTTTTAACCATAGGCGCAACTTTAATTTTTTGTGAAATTTTCCTGATCTGGACCTACTGGCGCGACGCAGCGCTATCGCGTCGTGTCACTAGAAAATGACAACTGAGAAATTGCATAGTGGCGCGACACGGTGGTATCGCGTTGCCACTTTGTTTGTGAAATGGAAGTGCACCGCGACATGGTGGAATTGCATTGGTAAACTAGAAATTGATTATTTCTATTTTGACACACTCCACGACGCGCTACGGGCGTAAATGACGATGTTTAATGACTGAAACATAAAATTGCCATAACTTTTTAACAGATTATCAGATTTAGGTGAATTTTATATCGTTGGAATGCTAATTGAATGTTCTACTCGATTAAAAGTCAAAATCATGAAAATTCCACATGTATATAAGTGTATTCATCTTTAAAACAAGTCTTTGACATTTTTTAGATAAATTTAAGCTAGGTAAAAGTACGGGGTGTTACAATATCTCCCCTTTGGGAATATTTGTCCTCGAATGAAACTGGTTAAGCTGAGAGAAACGTTGATAGACTGGGGTTTATACGCTAGACATGCATAAATGGTTTGGTCTGGCATAAATGGATACACTTGCAAGCTTTAGTTTGGTATGATGATACCAATAGTTAATGCCTAATAAATAAGACTCCTTGTTAAATGTTTTATTATGTGTGAACGGTTTTAATATGGTCTAAAATAAGGATGTATCAGTAAAGTCGTGGAATATGGAGGTCTCGAGGGGACCAAAATTAGAAAGTCACATTTACCGATGTGAGATTAGTCTTGGTGACCGTGTGCATCATGTCACACTTATATTTTGGGAGATGTACTAATCATCTCAAGTTTTTCTCCAGCTCGTGCAACTAACACGCGTCGGGGCTATTTCATTAGGGAGAGCTGAACCCTTATAACCCATGGGTGGATTTAGGATGGTATAGCTACATAATCCTAGGTTAAAGGTTTAAACTGCTTGCTAAACACGATTCCCTCCCCCAGCATGGTATATATATGTATGTATGTGATTGTAATGACTATTTACTTTGGTTTGTGAATAATGATACTATTTTATCCTTACTCCTAAGAACATGCTTGCGTTCACCCGCTAACCCTTCTTCGGGGATTGTATCCCCATATAATGCAGGAACCGATCATACTACTCCTCCTACTCAGTGATATTGGATTCAGAAATAGCTTTGTGTTGGATTGAAGAAGTGAGCTTCCATACTCTGGAAGACTCCATTTCATGCTATAGACTTTTTTTCATAATTTTATTTCTTTCTTGGACTTTGGTTTTGGTTATGGTCGAGGGCATGTCCCGAACGGATGTTCTTGAATTTTAGTTAGAGGCTTTGTGTGACTACTATAGGCATAGGCGGTGTCGGTATTGTTGTCAGCTTTGGCATTGGTATTGGTATTGGGGCTGATACCAGTTAGATGCTTTGTTGGATGTTTGGATGATTATGGTTATGAACTTTATTTCAAAATATTTCAATTATAATTGTTCTATCTTATTATATGTTTGGAATCCATCCATCATAGGGTATAAGGAAGTTATGGTTAGGTGTTGGGGGAGATCTCAGGTTCGGATCGAACTTGAGATTCCCGACACTTCAAGTCCCTGGTTCGGGTCGTGTCAATAAACCTAACATTACACCATCGTTTCTTGTGTACGATACTACACGTGCTCTTCTTTTTAACGAGAGTATAGCATCTTCCAGTGACTGTTTCAAGACTCAGATGTAGAGCAGATAACATTCGAACTCAAGGGTGAGCTACATCTTCTGGGCTTCTATGAGTTCTTCACTTAGTTTCTGGTCCAAAGTTTCGAACATGGATATTTTTAGTTGTTTTTGGTTGAACACTTTTCTTTGACATTTGTAGTGTTTTAGTACAATGACTTTCAGGGTCTAGGAAATTATTTAGTGTTCGTTAATTCCACATTTATTTTTGTTTAGAATATTGGCGATATTATTTTACTTAATAAAAAATGATTAGTTGCTTTCTTTTAGCTAAGTGTTGGGTATTATGATTGGGATTAGATGGTTCTCCATCAGAGAATTAGTGTGGGTGATGCTCATAGTGGGTTTGGATTGTGAGAATTTACTAGCTAGCCGTTCTAATTTTTTTTTTTTTGTAACTATGACATGTAATAAGAAAGTATTATCAACGTTCAATTTATATAGGAAAATTATAAATTATCAATTAACTAAATTACAATTAGTGTTAGAAATATGACACGGCCAAAAACTAGGCCTTGTCGTATGGGCATATCGAGCCCAACAAGGATCGGAGATCATCATGTTACCTAACCTAACCATCACATCAATCCACAAGTATCGGATAAACTCCGACCATATAACAAGATAGCGGAAACAAGACTAACAATCATCGCTTAAGAAATGTCTAATCAATCCATTAATATAAACATACTAAGCAACATACCTAAAATCCACAGTCATCCACAAAGCCTCCACAAATCCAATATTTATTATATGTTGCGACATGCCCTCGACAATAGCCAAAAAACAAGTCTAAAATAAGTCTACGATATAAGGTAGAAATACCATGAAATGTATGCCTTCCGAAGTGTGGAATATCACAAATTTAAAGTAAACTCACGATACGCTCGAACACCTGGTCACTATGTAAGAAGAGTAGAAGAAGCTCCGGCCCCTGTGTCACGCAGGGACACAGCATCCGAAGATGGTTAGCGGTTGGAGCACTAGCATATAACTCAAGGGTAAGTATAAAATATTGACACTATTCAAAACCAATTCAAACCATCATAAGTAACAACATTTATATACATAGTCATACATGTAGATATATAGATACATCGAGTGTCGGGAAAGGGAACAAGGTCTTAGCATGCATTTTGAAGCACAGAATCATAATAAATAAAGTGGAGGACTCTAACCTCCTACTTGTGTAGGTTAGGAAGTTTGAAATTACTAGTTATATTGAGCAAGAGGACTCTAACCTCAAGCCGCCTTATTAAGAAAGTGGACTCTAACCAAAAGCCGTTACATTAAGCAAATGGACTCTAACCACAAGCTGTGATGTAAGACATGTGGACTCTAGCCACAAGCCATCTTTTAAAGCAACTGGACTCTAACCACAGGTCGTCATACTCATTACTAGTCGATATTGGGACTCTAACCCTTTGTCCATACATTCACATCCACTCAATTCAACATTTAAGGGCGCTAACCTACTTAGCCAATTCAAGCCATCAAGGCTACAATTCAACCCTACATATGACCACAAGGTATTTATGAACCATTATCAATCAATCACTCTAATAGGCCAATTCCTTAGTTTTAATCACTATTCAAGTAAATTTGTGGTCATCAAGACCTTTACCAAACCATTCATTCTTCATTAGAATTCTTACACCAAACTTTAGATCAAACACAATTCAATTTCATGCTTAAGGACTCAAACCATTTTTCACCAATCAAGCCACTAAGGTTACCAATTAACTCACTACATGGCTAACAAGGACTTTACAAAGTCATTTACCAATCACTATTAATCATTAAGCCATTGCCTTAGCTCAAAACACCATTAACATGTTGCTATTTATTTTCTTAGACATTTTCACAAACACCTTGAGGGTATCCATGACCAAAATCAAGGTACAAATCATCAAGATTAGGGTTACGCATGACCCATTTGTTAAACTGCAATCATCAAGCACCCATATGTGCAACCCATCACCAAAACATGTATAAACACAAGTTTAAACAAAATTAAACAATACTCATCACTATACATCAAAACCCTCAATATTTAGTTTCAAAACCAACCATTCAAGAATCAAAATCATGTTTAAAACACATGATATTTGATAAATAAAAACAAGGGAAGAGACACATTCCTTATACAAGATGATTCACGGAAAGAACTTGACCTATTTAGCCTTTAGAAGAACACCTCTTGAAACCCTAGCCTTCAATCTTATTGAAGAAGTTTAGAGAGAGTTTTGGAATGTTATGATCTTTTCCAAGTGAAGAATGAAGGGCCAAACAATGTTATAAGTCGTGGGTCATAAAGGTTTAGGGGTGGGAAATGTCTAAAATATCTCCAGCTTAAAAGCTGAAAAACACACACTGGAGGTACAACTCACCCCCATAACCCATACCCTAGGGTACGAGTGGTACCCTTACTCATACCCTAAACCTTCCTTTGGTCCCTCATATTGATCAACATACAACCATACAAGGGCAAGACGTACACTAAGGTACGATAAGTACCCTACAACTCATACCCTAGGCAGAATGCACTAGATCAAGCTCAAGACATCATAAGACTTGCCAACTTATGATTAGTACCATGCACAGAGCCTATATTCAAAAGTTTGAATGGTCCTCTCCACTTGTCCATCCATCTGCAGATGGAAAACAGTACTAAGGCACACCTTAGTCCCCAAACCTTTATGGAATGACCTCCAAAAATAAGATGAGAATGAAGTACCATGATCTAAGGTGATAGAAATTGGAGCACCAGGAAACTCATAATCTCCGTAAGATACAATGTGGAATAATCCTCTGCCACATAACTAGTCCTTACCGACAAGAAGTGAGTGAACTTAGTCATTCAATCCATAATGACCCAAAAAGAATCGCAATGGTTTTGAGATCGGGAAAGACTAGTGATGACATCCATATTGATTACCTCCCACTTCTATTGGGCAATTTAATCTCATTGTACAAACCTCTGGGTCTCAAGTGTTCAATTTTTACTTGTTGACACGCATGCGCTTTGCCACATAGCTAGCCACATCTCGTTTCATATTATTCCACCAATAAAACTCGCTAAAATCTTGATACGTCTCAGTAGACCTGGGATGAATAGCATAACAAGATCCATGAGCCTCAACCATAATCTTTTCCCTCAATCCATCGACATCAGGAACACATAACCTACCTTGGTGCCTCAAGATACCATCACTGTCAATCAAAAAATCAATAACCTTTTGTTGACCCACATTACTCTTAATCTTCATCAAATTAGGATCCAATAGTTTCTTTTCCTTTATCTCAACCACAAGATATGATGCCACACCTGATACACAAATACACAACCATCCTCAGAGTCCGTGAGATGAATTTTAAGATTAGCGAAACGATAAATATCCTTCACAAACTCACGCTTGTCCTTATCTACATGAGCTAAACTCACCATGTATAACCTACTACAAGCATCAACAACTATGTTAGCTTTACCTGAATAATAATAGAGACTCATATCATAGTTCTTTAGCAACTCAAGCCATCTCTTTTGGTTGAGATTCAACTCCTTTTGAGTAAACACATACTGAAGGCTCTTCAGATTAGAAAAGATGTCAACATGAACCCTATATAGATAGTGTCACTAGATCTTCTATGCAAATACCATGGACAATAACTCTAAGTCATGAGTAGGGTAATTATTCTCGTGAACTATCAATTACTTAGAATCATAGGCCACCACCCCACTATGCTACATTAATACACAACCCAGACTAATCGAGAAACATCACAGATCACTACAAAACCATCATTACCCTCGATCAAGGTCAAAACTGGAGCTGAAGTCAATTTATCCTTTAATTTCTCAAACCTGCTGTAACGCCCCGATTTTCTAAACCGAAATGCTACACGGTGCCCATGACCCCGAAGGACCATAAGCTAACCCATGACTTATATTTGTACCTAAGCACTGAATAACCATAGTGTAAAATATGTGAAAACATAATACTATAAGGCCATAAGGTTCAAATTTGAATAAACATCTGATAAAATAATATCTAAAAATGGTATAACAATACCAACATAAATCTGAAATAATTTTTTGACATGCTGTAGTCTGAAAACCTTTAAACTAAACTAAATAAGGAGTTGAGGGGATATGTTTCCAACTAACTCCGTTTACTAAAATAAACTGAAAACTGAAATAGTAATATGAATAATAACATAACTATCCTCGAAGGATGAGGACTCACTATTAATTACTGCTGCTAGCTGACTCTGAAATTGCTAAGGGAGCTATGGATCCTGTGCGTCCAAACCTATGGTATAAGATACCATAGCGTGAGAAAAGTATGCGTCAGTACTTTGAATATACTGGTATGCAAGTGGGGTAGGCTGAATGCATGGGGTTCATATGTATGAACAATACTGACTAACATGAATGTGAGAATACATGCATGAATACATAATAACTGTAATTGAAACTATACTAGTATTGGATACTAAATTCTGTGTACTGATTTACTGACATCTGAGTTTACTAAATAAAGAGGAACTGATGTTATATTACTGATATAGAAAATAACTATTTCAGATAGTTCTGATTATGAAGAACTGATCTGATTGATCGTATATAACAGTCCTAAAACCGAGTTCGTGATAACATGACTACTGAGTATGAATACTAATGAAATATATTTACTGATAACATATCATGCCTGATAACTGAACTCTGATAACTGATATATCTGATAACATGAGTTCTGATAACTAATAGCATGAATGACTGTATCTGACAGTCCTGAATCTGATGGAACTTGTGGAGTTCCATACTATATCTGAGTTAACTGTATCTGTCAGTCTTGATATCCTGAAGAACAATCTGAGTTCTTTTACTGAGACTTATACTGAAACTATAGAAAGTAGTTATCTAACTTACATGCCCTAAATATGCTATATAGCTAATCTAGGGTCCAATCTCTGCCCTAATTTTAAGGGTGTCAATACCACTCCACTAGTAAGGACAAGTTGTGAGTGACCCTCATCTGGTAGGTACTCTAATGAGAACGGTGGGAACCCTCATTTGACAGGTTAAGCCATCTCATCTACCCTTAACTGATAGGTATTGATGTCTCAACCTATGCTGGCTACGTATTTCTGGAATGCTAGGACTACTTCTAAAAATCACACCCTCTACTGGCAGGTGAGTTCCCATCCTTGGGTTCACTCGGTGTTGAATCCTACTCCCAACTGAATGACACTGAACTGATTATACTGAACTGATTTCCTAGTTCATACTAGAATTAACTGAACTGTTACTGATTGTTCTATTTAACTGAATTGAACATGGACTGAGTTTATTGAGTTCTGATGACTAGCGGAACACTACTGAATTCTATTAACAGACTAAATACTACTGAGTTCTATTAGCTGACTGAGTTTACTGATGTTTGAACTGAATACTAAACTAAACTGTACTGATACTAAAATTTACTGAATTCCATAGACTGGCGGAATATTACTGAGACTACATAGATTTCTGAGTACTGAGTAAAACTGAACTGATACTGCCTTTACATGAGTTTTCCTGAGTCATGAGACTGACTGAAGTCTACTGAACATGGCTTGAATGAGAGTATCGTGAAAGCATGACATGGCTCTAGGCACCCAGCTATATTTTTTGGGTACAAGCACCCCCAGGACTCGATGGAAGGAAACTAACACATCATGAAAATTCTTGATCATAGGACTAAAGTCCGCAATTCATAATACCATAAGTTTGGGATTTCATGAAAGCACTTGATAATCAGAATCTTGTACATGAATAGAAATGTATCCTAACATATCATAATTTTACAATTTTAATTTCACTTGCATGACATGAACTTGTATACATGCTAACATAATGTAGTTTCATTACTTAACTTTCATGAACCATTTGTCAAATACTTGCAAGACATACCATCAACATGAAAATCATTTAGATCATGTAGTATTAACACGAATTCATCATTTAGATCACCAATGGATCACAAGGCACAATTCATTCACTTGAACATTTTCACAAACACATGAAAGGCATGATTTTATACTTAGGCATATATAACATGCTCCCAATTAATGACCATAACCACCAATTCACATCTCAAGGTTTTCAACATATGATGGTCATGATTCAACACACATGGGAAACATGGATATTTCATTCATCAATTAACATATATCAACATTATGGGTATAACATCCAACTTACAAATCCAAGAACTCAACATAAATCTCATATGAATAATACCACAAATAAATTAGTTTTCATGATTCTTGAAATAACTCATGGAATTAAAACTCAATTTAACATGAGCAACATGATTATAAATATCCCACAACAAAATATTCATGATACATGACTTAAAACTTGATTCTTGAGCTCCATGGATGAAAAGAATCCATGAATAAACACTATGCATACCTTACATTGATTATCCGTGAAAGTTAACGGTGAAATTGGCTTGAATCTTGAAACCCCCAATTGAACCCTTACTTGTTCTTGATAATTTTTTAGAGAATTTGAGAAAAGGGGAGTATATTATACTCTAAATTAGGCTTAATGCCGTGTTTGAGCATATTTATAGGATGGATAAAAGACTAAAATACCACTGGAGAAAGAGAGAAAGACACAGCTGTCCTGTGTTGTTTTCAGGATGATAGGCTGAAGTAAATTGATCATAACTCTTTGATCCGATGTTTAAATTGGATGAAATCAATTGCATTGGAAAGAGGACTTAAAGAGATTTTAATCGATATATAGAATCTCTCACAGTTCAAAATATTCAAGAAGTTATGATCGTTTGAAGTTGATCCTGAAATGCTGAAAATTTCTGGAGCATGCTATAGAGCATGCGACGCATGCAAATCGCATGGTGCTTCTGTTTTGAAATCCAAACACGCCCTAAACGGATTCCAAAACTCACTCAAGATGTACTCTTGACTTCCCCGATCACAACTCAACTTGAAAATCCAAAAGCGGAGGTCAGAAAAGTTGTCAAATAAATCCCCAAAGTTCGGAGGTACAAGATGAAACTAAGTGTTTCTAACACTTAGAAAAATTCCTCTAAGTGTTGGATTTCCTTATCAAGCCTTAAGGAGCTGAATTTGACTTAGGATTTTTACGAGGTCTTACAACTGCCCTCACACGCACCCAACCATAAGAACTTAACCTTCTTCTAGGTCAACTTAGTCAATGGAGCAGCTATCATCAAAAAACTTTCCACAAACCTCCTATAGTAACTAGTTAGACCCAAGAAGCTTCGATTATTGGTTGGAGTTGTAGGTATAGGCCATTTCTTAATCACCGTAGCCTTTTGTAGATCCACATGATCCCTTCACAAGAAATAACATGACCAAGGAAAGTCACAACCTTCAACCAAAACTCATACTTAGAGAACTTGGCATACAAGTTATGATCCTTCAAGATTTGTAACATAGCACGGAGGTGATCGACATTATCTGGCTCACTCTTAGAATAGACCAAGATGTCAGCAATAAAGACGATGATAAACAAGTCCAAGAACGTATGTAAGACCCGATTCCTCAATCCATGAATGTCGTCGGCGCATTGGTCAAACCAAAAGACATAACTAGGAACTCCTAATGACCATATTGAGTACTGAAGGCAGTCTTAGGGATATCCACTTCCCTAATCTTAAGCTGATGATAACCCGACCTATAATCAATCTTAGAGAAATACCTCACACCTTGAAACTAATCAAATAAATCATCGATCCTAGGAAGAGGATACTTATTCTTTATGGTCACCTTGTTCAACTGACTATAGTCAATGCATATCTGAAGGGAACCATCCTTCTTGGGCATAAACAACACTGGAGTACCCCAAGGAGACACACTAGGACAGATAAAACCTTTATCTAAGAGATCCTTCAATTTCTCTTTAAGCTCATTCAACTCAGCTGGAGCCATTCTATATGGAGGGATGGAAAGAGGATGAGTTTCCGTAACAAGATCAATACAAAAATAAATTTTTTTCTTTGGGAGGAATACCAAGAAGGTCATTGGAAAAGACCTCGGGAAACTTATTAACCACTGGAACAGATTTTAGAGGAGGACCTTTTCATTTAGAATCTTTAACTCGGACCAAATGATATAAATACCCTTTAGAAATCAACTTTTGGACTCTAAGATATGAGATGAACCTACCCTTAGGCACTAAAGAACCCCTTCCTTTATAATAACCGGCTTATTAGGGAATTTAAACATGACCTTATGGGTCCAAAAATCTAAGGAAGCATAGCACGAATACAACCAATCCATTCCTAGAATAACATCAAAATCGACAATGTCTGACTCTATCAAGTCTACCAAAGTTTCTTTACTACCAACAGCTACTACACACTGTCTATAGACTCTTTTAACAGCCATAAAGTCTTCTACCGGGGTAGAAATAGAAAAAGAAATTCACAGACACTCAGGACCAAAACCAAAATACACAGCCACAAATGGGGTCACATAAGAGGGAGAGAACCTTGGATTAAGTAAATAATACACATCATAGGAGAAAATTATCAACATACTCGTAACAACATCCAGAGATGCCTCAAACTTCTGGTGAGTAGCAAGTGCATATAACCGATTATGGCCAGTACCAATACCAGAAATAGAAGTAGAACCAGAAGAAATACCCTTCGATGTAGGAGGAGATGAAGTAGAAACAAGGGCCTTGTTAGCCCAAGAAGCCACTAGAGAGGGGCACTCTCACTGTATGTGCCCAATCTGACCATATCTAAAATATATGTTCCTCTCTTTCTCACACTGGCCACGGTGATGCTGAACACAGAACCTATAAGGAGGGTATGTTAGTGCTGATTGGGCCCCAATAGCCTGAGACTAGGAACCTTGTGCCCTAGAAGCATTACCACTCTAAAATGTTTATCTTCCAATGACCTCGAGTAGGGATACTAGTCGTAGATAGGAGCTGGGACTCACCCAATTCTTCCTCTTGGACCACTTACCTCTAAACTATTAGCCTCTACTTTGTTTAAAAAATTGAGACCTTTTGCTCTGCCTCTCACCAATGTCAACTTGTTTTTTTATCTTTCTCCATTTATAGCATATACACAACCAATCTAGATATGTCTATGTCTTTGATCAACAAAGATGTCTTGTTCTCAAGGACTAACTCACGAGACAATCTTAAAGCAAACTTATGTATCCTAGCCCTCATGCTAGAACCCATCTCAGGAGTATACCAAGATAATTGGTGAAACTTCAAGGCATACTCCTTGACAGATATACTTCCTTATCTCAGATTGATAAACTCTTTGGCTTTTGCTTCCATCAACTCTTGAGGAAAGAAGCGGTCCAGAAATGCATTAAAGAAATCCTCCAACAAAGATGACTCATCAATATCTCCCCTTGCCTGATCCCATTCTTCAAACCATTCCATTGGAACGTCATATCCTTCAGCTGATAGGCTGTAAACTCCACCTCTTCCATATTAGCATAACTAGAAAATCTTTTCTATCTCATCTAAAAAACTTAAAGATCCTCCTCCATCTTAACACTAGTAAAGGTCGAAAACTCATCCTCATGAAATGGCCAACCCTTGTAGCCTCGTAAGATAGAGTAATGAAT
This sequence comes from Capsicum annuum, assembly GCF_002878395.1. Lineage (NCBI taxonomy): Eukaryota > Viridiplantae > Streptophyta > Magnoliopsida > Solanales > Solanaceae > Capsicum > Capsicum annuum. Next base: position 29,218,661 of record NC_061119.1, read on the forward strand.
GCACCACGCTCAGTTTGAGAAGCCACCAACTGAGCAATCATATGAATTGATTGACAAACTCAGCATTCATCACATCAGCCTAAGGAACTGAGGGAGAATTAGAGAGAACCGGTGGAATGCCAGGACCATCAGGAACCAGACCTCAATACCAAGTTTGGACTTCATAAGTTGGATGACCTCCGTTCACATTGTCCTTAGTCCGAATAGAAGGGTTTGCTTGAACATTAGATCTTCTTAGAGGCATAATCTGAAAAGTAAGCAAACAAAAATTAGAGGAATCCAAGACCTTAGACTCTATAGCTTGAGATAGAACCACAAAAAAAGAAAACATTCTTAAATCCCTCGTAGCCCCTCTCTTATCAGTCTGGAGCACTATACACTCATAAAAGAGACTCTACTTGAAACGACTTTATAGACACCCAACTGTCCATAAAGATACCACCTTGACACAACCCAACATCGGGCCTTGTCGTATGGGCATATCGAGCCCAACAAGGATCTAAGATCGCCCCGTTACCTAACCTAACCATCACATCAATCACAAGTATCGGATGAACTCCAACCATATAATCATATAGCAAAAATAAGTCTAACAATCATCGCTTAAGAAATGTCTAATCAATCCATTAATATCAATATACTAAGAAACATACCCAAGTCCATAGTCATCCACAAAGTCTCTACAAATCCAATATCTATAATATGTTGGGACATGCCCACGACAATAGCAAAAAACTACATCTAAAATAAGTCAATGACATAAGATAGTAAGACCATAAAATGTATGCCTTCCGAAGTATTGAAGCTCACCACCTTAAAGGCAATACATGGTCTGCTCAAACAACTGGTCACTACATAGGAAGAGAAAAAGAAGATCCGAACCCTATGTCGCATGGGGACACAGTGTCCAAAAATGGTTAGCGATTAGAGCTCAATCTTGTAACTCAAGGGTAAGGATAAAATAGTGTCACTATTTAAAACCAAGTTAAACCATTATAAGAAACCACATTTATATACATAGTCATATATGTAGATAAATAGATACATTGAGTATCGGGAAAGGGAACAAGTTCTTAGAATACATTTTGAAACACCCAATCATAATACATGAAGTGAAGGACTCTAACCACCCACTTGCATAGGTTAGGAGTTTGAACTTCCCAGTTATATTAAGTAAGACAACTCTAACCTCAAGCTACCTTATTAAGAAAGTGGACTCTAACCATAAGTCATTATATTAAGAAAGTAAAATCTAATCATAAGCTGTGATGTTAGATAAGTGGACTCTAACCACAAGTCATCTTTTAAAGAAGTGGACCGTAACCACAAACCGTCGTGTTCATTACTAGTCGACATTAGGACTCTAAACCTTTGTCCATACATTCACATCCAGTCAGTTCAACATTTAAGGATTCTAACCTACTTAGCCGATTCAAGTCATCAAGGCTACAATTCAACACTATACATGACCACAAGGTCTTTATGAACCATTTATCAACCGATAAATCTATTTTGCCAATGCCTTAGTTTCAATCACCATTCAAGTTAATTTGTGGTCATCAAGAACTTTACCAAACCATTCATTCTTCATTAGTATTCTTACACCAAACTTTAGTTCAAATATAATTCAATTTCATGCTTAAGGACTCAAACCCTTTTTAACCAATCAAGCCACTAAGGTTACCAATTAACTCACTACATGCTAACAAGGCCTTTACATAGTCACTTACCAATCACTATTACTCATTAAGCCATTTCCTTAGCTCAAGCTTACAGTTACTCATGACCCATTTGTTAAACCACATCAACAAGAACCCATATGTGCAAATCATCACCAAAACATGTATAAATACAAGTTTAAACAAAAGTAAACAATACTCCTCACTATGCATCAAAATCCTTAATATTTAGTTTCAAAATCCACCATTCAAGAATCAAAATAAATGTTTAAAGCACATGATATTTGATAAATAACAACAAAGGAAGAGTCGCATGCCTTATACAAGATGATTCACAGAAAGAACTTGACCCATTTAACCTCTAGAAGAACACCTCTTGAAACCTTAGTCTACAATCTTGTTGAAGAAATTTAGAGAGTGTTTTGGAATGTTATGATCTTGTCCAAGTAAAGAATGAAGGGCCAAACAATGTTATAATTTGTGGGTCATAAAGGTTTAGGGGTGGGAAATGTCTAAAATATCTCCAGCTTAAAACCTGAAAAACACACACAGGAGGTACAAGTCACCCTTTTGACCCGTACCGTAGGATACGATTAGAACCCGTACTCATACCCTAAACCTCCCCTTGGACCCCCATACTGATCAACATACGACCATACAAGGCTAAGTCATACACTAAGGTATGAGAAGTACCCCACAACTCATACCCTAGGCAGAATGCACTAAGTCAAGCTCAAGACATCATACGACTAGCCAACTTACGACTACTACCCTAACATATGACTAGGAAGAGGGAAAACCATACCTTGGATAAAATGATATCAACTAGAGTAATCACCATACGAGAGAGTGGGTACTAGATCGTACCCTAGCATATTTGAGGTATGCTCAAACCGTACCCTACCCAGAATCTCAAACTAGGCAATTTTTCTGTAGTTTCAAAGACAAGGTGTTTCAAAATACTCCCAAATTTGAATTAAAAAATTTAAAAGCACCCTTAAACTTGAGTAACCAAATTCAAAAATACTCCTAGGATGCCACATGGCATAGTAATTGATCACAAATCTTTTAGGTGCGTAAACTGCATAAAAATAATACCACATAAGAACTACATGATAAAAAAACTATTTTGAACTTTTTTCTTTATTTTTCATCACACCCTAACTTCTACCACAACCCTTCTTCTTCCTATTTAAGTTTTATTTTTACTAAAACACACCTCAAATTTGAACTTATTTTTTTACCATATTTTTTAATTGCTAATTTTTTTTCTCCTCAAATGTTTCGATGATTATACTATGTAGATGCTAATTTTTGGTAGCATTAAAAATTTCATGGTCAGACAATAATATTATACGGAGATTTAATTAGAACCTCCCATACTAAATAAACCATACTTCAAAATGAAGAGAGATTATTACTGATCTTTTTATCAAAGATTTTCATAAAATTGAAAATCAAAAGATACTTTTATTATAGACTGAAGCAAACCCCAATAATACCATGTCAACATATATATGTCATGATGGTATTATGGAGGTCTGACTAAAGGACTGAAGCAGACATCAATAATGTCATAACGATATATAAATATACTATGATAATATCATGGAGGTCCCACTTAGGGTTGAAACACAGATCAATGATACAGTGACAATATATAGAGATATTGTGATGGTATTATTAAGGATTGAAGCAAACAAAATAAAAAAAAGAATCAAATAATTATAAAAGAAAATATATAAAAAATAACAAAAATATGAAATTAGCTTGTGGTGAAAGCATAAAAGAATATTACGATTAGAGAAAAAATGTATGAAAAAGAAGAATAAAAAAATAAATTGAAAAAAAAAGGAAAGGAACTAAAAATAAAGAAATTGAAAAACAAAGAGAAAAACAAAAATACAAAAATAAAAGGAACCAAAAAAAAAGAGAAAAATAAAAGAAGAAAAAAAAGGTATAGAAAAAATAAAGAAAGAAAGAAAGAAAGAAACGAGAAAAAAGAAGAAAATGAGAATATAAAATAAAAATTGAGTGAGAATTAGATTATGGTGTAAAAACAAAATAATTTTAACAAAAATAAATAAACAAAGAAGCATTAAAAAAATTTAAAAAAAAAGTATGAAGCAAATGAGAAAAATAAAAAGAAGTAGAGGAATAAAAAGGAAAAGAATTCCAATGAAGATAAATAACTAAAGCTACATTATTATAAATATACCATATATAGTGAATGTCTACTTTATCATATATAGTGAATACCTACTTTAGCATATTGTGTATGTCTATTTATGGAAAATTTACAAATTCCAAGGTTAATTTTTCCCTATAAATAAAAGGGGTTTTCTTCATTGTAATTCATCCATCAAGAGAATCGCTCAAGAGAATGAAGTAAGAATTATTCTCTCTATTCTCTCTACTTTTATTCTTTAATCTCTAGTTATTTCATAACACGTTATCAGCAGGAGACTCTATCAAACAAGATGAGATTATAAATCTAAAAGTAATTTCAAGGTTAGTAATTCCTTATGTTATCCGTCTTTTGCTACTAATAATATAATTATTGTTGGATTTGAGAAAAAATAATTCATTTAAAATCATTTACGTTTTAAATTTATTCCTCAAGAATAATATTATCCAAAGGGATAATAATATGTTGGGTTCAAGTCCTATCAATTTATGCCTAAGACGCTTTTATATAGATAAGACGTTGAGTTTGAATCTCAACGCACCATATTGATAATATTATGATGGCTAAGGCAAAATAATGACTTATTTGATGAAAATTCATAAAATATATGCTCCTTTCTTTGAATTAAATATGGTAGTGATAAATCATATATGCCTCAATTTGCTTTTGTAGTAGCTATCATAATTTGATATGCTTAAGGCATGATTATATTCCATTCCTGGGAATGAGAATTTTGATTATTATAAATACAGATCTAAACCTTAGGGGTAAATGTGACTGTATATAAATTCGAACGTGCTCATAGTTGTAAGAAAATCACAATCCACCATCGAAAGAGGCCAAATAATTGAGAAGGGTTATTTTGAAATCTACTTCTGAAGTAGTAAATCTGAAATGTACTCATTTAATAGTAAATCTAACTTTTACTAAAGTAAACTTGGAGTTTGCTAGAATAAAAGTTCATAAATTGACATGAACGGTCGACATCCCAAAGATGTGCATACTGAGTATTGAACATATATTGAAGAATTAAAAAATTCTTCATGAACGTTAATGTTGCTTGTTCTCATGATAAGTTAGTTGGACCAACTAATTTTGGGATAGGATCCCTTAAAATCTGAAAAGTATAAAAGGTGAATATGGGTCCGTTCACCTTTCATGTGATATGTTAAAAAAAATGCATCAATTAGATAATCACATGTACATTTATTGTCAACCTGTAGTTTGATATTCATAAAGTTTCTTGCTCAATAAAATAGAGTTAAGAGCATGACTTTCAGATTGTGCAATCAAGACAATTCATCTTGATGAAAATGGTTTGGCATTAAATGCCTTCAATAAATAGCTAAATCATTGCTGATGAGAACAAAGCTTCATGTGTTGGTTTGAAATATGATATGTTGCATACAATAACACTTGTATGCATTAGACCAATAAATTATGATTATTTTTTCCCTCTTAATTAGTTCAAGGTCAGGAACCAACTATTCCATTTAATAGTTTTGATGTGCGGTAACGATTAATAAATATACCATAATGCACAAAGATGGAGGATGTATGTTAGTTTTCCTAACATAAGAGGGAGATATAAGCAGCTATGAAATATGTTAGGAATTATCATCAGATTCCCATTCAAAAGATAATTCAAGTCGAATGTCGAACGCATCTCATTTTTAAGCTGCAAGTGCTCCTATTTTGTGTTCATAAAGGATAAAGTCTACGCATGCATGAAGCATGATAGACTAATCGGTTCCAAATAAAATAATTCTTGAAAAATAAGGAGAAAATAACCATAATAAGAAAACAATGTGCTCTTGAAAAGCCTACAACATAACATTTTATAAAACCTTATGAGAGGTTCAGGTACCTGAAAAATAATGAAGTGATAAGATCTCAAAATGTTATGTCATACTGTGAACCGATACAAAATGATATATTATCAATGATATCTTTGATACAATATTGGCGCAATATTATAAAAGATTATGAGGATCTGAATTATACATTTATTTAAGCATGTTGATGTTGAAACATTTATCAAGTGACATGAAAGGGTGCATCTTGATAAGTGAAAACTTATTTGATTTGCAATCCAAACACTTGAAGATGTCACTCATGAAATGTTGAATATTGTCACTTGACAAAATTTACATGAAAACTTTTAAGGATTCAAAATATTTGAAGCATATAAAAGTTTCTGGGAAACTTATTTATAATCCTTATATTGTATAAGCTTATAGCTTAAAAATTATTGAAACTCTTGGACAATTTTCAAAAGCAATAGGATATTTGCTTAAATGAGAAACATACATAATTGAATAAGGGTTCATTTGACCTCAATAAAAGAACGAGGAACTCTTTAGTTATGAAGTACCATATCTTAGTGTAATTGGTGAACTAATGTATTTTGCAAATACTACAAGGCATGACATGGCCTTTTTTGGTTAATTTGTTAGCAAGGTATATCTAGTTCTGCTCCTACTAGGAGACATAAAAAATGTGATCAAATATATGAGCTTATTTTATTCTAAAGATTGTAGTCCCGATCTTGTTAGTTATGCTGATGTTGGGTACTTATCTGACCAGTATAAAGCTCGATCTCAAATAAGCTTTATGTTCACATGTAGGGATACTGCTATATCTTGGAGATGTATAAAGCAATCTATCTAGCCACTTCATTGAATCATGCTGAGATTATAGCTATTCATGAAGCAAGCCGAGAATGTGTATGGTAGAGGTCCATAATACATCTCATTCGAAAAAAATGCAGTATGAAATGTGACAAAGTACCCACGATTTTATATGAAGATAATGTAGCATACATAGCAAAACTTAAGGGAGGATTCATAAAAGAAGAGAGAACGAAGCACATTTCACCAAAGTTTTTCTATACACATGAGCTCCAAAAGAATGGTGATATTAATGTGCAACAGATTTTTTCAAGTGGCAATGTGACTTATCTATTCACCAAGTCTCTTCCAACTATAAATTTCAAGAAGATAGTGCACAAGATCGGAATGCAAAAGTTCAAGGATGTTCTCACTAGGGGGAGAAAATACGCGCTGTACTCTTTTTTCCTTTCAAGGTTTTGTTCCACTGGATTTTCCTTGTAAGGTTTTTAATGAGGCAGCCTATATGTATATTTTTAGAGATGTGTACTCTTTTTCCTTCACTAGATTTTTTTCCCACTGGGTTTTTTCTAGTAAGGTTTTAACGAGACACCTTATCTATCAATTAGACATTCAAGGGGGAGTGTTATATAAATATACCATATATAGTGAATGTCTACTTTACCATATATAGTGAATACCTACTTTACCATATTGTGTATGTTTATTTATGGAAAAGTTACAAATTCCAGGGTTAGTTTTTCCCAATAAATTAAGGAGTTTTTCTTCATTGTAATTCATCTATCAAGAGAATCCCTCAAGAGAATGAAATAAGAATTATTCTCTCTATTCTCTCTACTATTCTTCTTTATTCTTTAGTTATTTCATAACGTACATAAAATTGTTTACAAAATATTAGTTAAAGAGAACTGTGGAAAACTTTTATTTGATATGTCCTTTAATAAATAATTGAGAAAAGACATCATTTTCCCTCTAAACTTGTCTGCAAACTTACTTTAAGCCAGTAACTTAACACATATTTATTTATCCCCTTAACAACTTTTAAGTGAACTAATATCACCCCTAATGTTGATGTGGCATTTTTAAAAAAAACGTCTATTTTATTTTTAAAAAGGGAAGATGATCCCATATATATATATATATATATATATATATATATATATAAAAGGAAAGATGATCCCATATATATATATATATATAAAGAGACCCTCATCTCCCACCCTTCACCCCTTCTTCTCTTTTGTTCTTTCTTCTTATACCCCCACCCCCACCACCATCACTCCCCTCCCCATTCCCTTTTTTCCTTCTTCTAATCCTCCACCTCCACTTCTATTGCACTTCATCAATTTCATTAAGAAAGAAAAAATGCGTATGAAAACTTTATGAATTTTAACACGCTTTTTTCAAAATTCATTTTTAAGAAGAAGGAAAAGAAATGTTTAACCAATTCAATTTTTCACAAGTCAAATAATTTCTTCAATTTTACAATCTCCAAGACTAATTTTTTTTTATATCTTTTTTATTGTGGTTGTAGGTTGCTTAATAATTTCTTGATTTTCTTCAAATTCGGTACCATTTGTGATGGCATCCAACTTGTGGTTCCATTTATTGATTTGAAATGGTTCTATTTACGAAATTAATGGATGGGTGGGAGATCGCAGAAGAAAAAAAATGGTGTAGATGAATTTGATGGAGAAGCAAGGGTGGGATATGTGTTTGCATATGAACAATAAAGAATGAAGGGGTGGGGATGGTTGTTTGCAGATGAACAAGAAAGGAATTTGGGGAGGGGTGTGTCTGAAGAAGAAGAAGAAAATGGAATGGAAGGTATTTTTTTGATTTAATATTCTAATACACACATACACATATAATTTTCGTTGATATGGGTTGATGTGTGGGCACATGTAATGCACTCTTCGTTATGAGAGTGGTATTATATCTTTAGAGTAATATTTAATTCACTTGAAAGTTGTTTAGGAAGGTAAATAATTTTTCATAAAGTTAAAGTGTTAAAATAAATTTTGAGGTCAAGTTTAGGGGTGTTTCGATATATTACCTCATAAAAATCAATACATACATACATACATACTTATATACATACATATATATATGTATGTGTATATATATATATATATATATATATATATATATATATATATATATATATATATATATATATATATATAAGACTTTTAGCTCGTCTTATGTGGCATGCCTAATAATCAAGGAATGCTATTTATCTTTTTTGGTGTTTTTTGAGTATTTTTTGTTAATGTTTTCTCAAATAATTCATAAAATAATTTGAAAGACTCAATTAATGAGAAAGCACATTCCTTTAAGTTTATAAAGATGATTAATGACACGCATTCAAGTAAGTTAAATATGAAGAAAAAGTCTTTCAATTTTCAAAACGGTCCATCTTTAGCATGTAAGTTACTTATTACTCTATAAAATAAGGGTGAGTATTTGTAACACACAATGCAGGGCTTCCCCATAATTGTCTCTTCTTTTTCTTCGATATAGTGTCTTCAATAAGACAAGAGAGGAAAGTTTATCGTTCTATATCAAAGTAATTCACAACAAAATAGGAGGAGAATAAAGAGATATTTATTTTGCTATTTTGGAGATATTTTTCTGAATCATTATTGATAAAGAGGAGAAGATAACAAATGATCTAAAGAAAAATTTTAATTTGATGATTTCGATATCGATATTTGTTAAGAAGGTAAAAGAAATATTGATTAGTACTTTGTTTAAATTGTTCATACATCATTATATTTCAGTTCTTTTACCTTAAAAATGATTCTCTTGATTTTGATTTTCGTTCTATTATAATGTTTCTCTCGTTTAAAGCTAAATCTTTTTGCAATGGTTTATTATTTGGTATTTTTTTTCTTAATTGTAACAATACAAATTAGGTAGAGTAGAATATAACAAACGATTCCTCTAATAAATAAGAATATATGGAGAAATTAAAATTTTATATTCCACTTGAATTTAATTGTTCAACAACTATTGCAGATAATGGTGAATATAAAGAAGCAAATGAGAGTTTTACAAAATTAGATGAGATTCATATAGATGAACGAAAGAGGACACTTTTGTTTCGTATTTTGAAATTACCCTGAAAAAGAGTGAGAAAAGGAAAACCAAAAATAAAGGAAAGGAAAAAGTTGGTGAAAATGACAATAGAAAAGACGTAGGAAAAAAAATTACTAACTGTGAAAGTAATTTTTAAGATAAAAAATTTACTTACTATCTAATCGACCAACAAACAAAAGATTTTTTTAGGCTTTTCAGTGTTGTACTCCCACAATTTATCTTTTTATTTTACTTTTATTTTTAAGTATAAATGAATGTGTCATGTTTTTATTTTATTATTTATTCAGCTTTATGAAAATTTACTTTTTTTCTTTACAAATATTTTAAGCTTGATGGTGGCAAACTTGTATGTTTAGATTAGGTTGTAGAAGAAAAATTAAAGATGCATGTATTACTTTTATCTGTTTAAAGTTATATCAAATATGTCTTATTTTCCCCTTTCGTCCTCTTCGAATATTACTTTATATATTTATTAATTTTTAAAAGTCAATATCCTATATGACATATATTAATTAAGACCCCAATATATGAAACACATTTTTAACCCAAAAAAAATATTTTGATACTTTACATATATTTAGTTTTAGACAAAAAATATAATTTACTTTTTATTTTTTAAAATGAACATCAAGTCAAATTAAGATATTCAAACTAAAACAATCACTTTAAAGTAGAAGAGAAATAGTTTTTTCCTTTAAAAGTATGTAGTTTTACTATGGTATTTGTGCCAAAAGAATTAACAAGATAAATTTTGAATATCGTAGTTCATTATAACTTATTTGAAATTAAAGCATAATTATTAGGTATAATTACATAACTTAGCCAATATTAACTCATAATTATCTTATTAAGCCTAATTTCAATTAACTACAATTCATAACCTCCTCTTGCCTATTAATTTTTCATAATTATAATTCATAGTCTCTCTCATGTATTTTTTCTTTTTCTCTATTTTCTATTACTTTCTTTTTTTTTCCCTTTTCATTTTTTTCCTTATTTTTTTCTTTTCCGTTTTTTTCGTTTTCTCTTTCTTTTCTTTTTTCAAGTTTTGCGTTTTCTTTTTTTTCTTTTGTATTTTTTTTTCTCCTTGTTTGTTTTTTTCTCTATTTTTCATTACTCTTTTTTTCAGCTTTTTTTTTCTTTTTTTTTTTTTTTTTTTTTTGTTTTCTCTTTCTTTTCTCTTTTCAATTTTTTGTTTTCTTTTTTTTCTTTTATATTTTTTTATTTTTATTTTTTCTCCTATTTTTGTTTTTTTCTCTATTTTCTATTATTCTATTTTTTCAGTTTTTTTATTCATTTTTTCTTTTCCTTTTTGATTTTCTGTTTCTTCTTTCTTTTTTCAATTTTTTCTTTTTCGTTGTCTTTTTTTTTCTTTTTCTTCTTTTCCTTTTTATTTTTTCTCCTTTTTTTATTTTTTTCTTTTTAATAATTTTTTTTATTTGTGCGAACTAGCAAATATAAATACAATTGTCAACTATAAAATATAAATACAAAGGCGAATTATAACATACAAATACAAATGGGAACTATAAAATACAAATACAAATGCAAATTATAATATATAGATACAAGTGTGAACTATCATTTGTATTTTTTAATTATTGAAAAGGAACGATTGATTTTCTTTTTATAAATATTTATTTGTATTTATTTATACGAATTATATTTATTGATACAAATAAATACAATTTAAATTTTTATAAAAATAAAATATGAATTTGGATTTTTAGAATCGTTGATTTGGTTTATTTGTAATTGTATTTGTATCAAGTGATATTTATTTATTTATTTACAAATATGAATAATAATTTTGACATACAAATATAAAACGGTACATTTGTATCGAATGATACATTGCATATTTATATATTTTAGAATCAAGAAAATACAATTAATGCATTTACTTATTTTTATACAAATACAAATGATAAATTGTACATAATCACGGCTAAATACAATATGCAATCAACTTACAAATATAAATACAAAATAATTATCTAAAAATAAAAAGACATCGATGAAAATAGACACTACCAAAAATTTGGTATTTTCCGATGGCACATGTAGTCGAAATGTAGTCGGAAACTAAGAAATTTCCGACCGCATGCTGCTTGTCGAAAAAGAGCTTGTCGGAAATATATTTTCTATCACATCCATCGGAAATTTCCGACTATTATAGTCGGAAACAGAAATTAAGAATTAAAAATAATTATTTAATAAATAAAAATCTTCCGACCGATATGGTGGGAAGATTAATAAATTTATTAAATAATTTCCGACCATTGTGGTCGGAAGATTAATAAATAATTATTTAATAAATAAAATAATTTCGACCATTATGGTCGAAAGATTAATACATAATTATTTAATAAAATAAATTATTTCCGACTACTTTGATCGGAATGTCAAAAATAATTTATATATTAATATTTTTTTACATAATTTTTGACCACTGTGGTCGAAAAAATTTTATTTATTAAATAATTATTTATTAATCTTTCGACCATCGTAGTCAGAAGATTAATAAATAATTATTTAATATATAAATTATTTGCAACCACTTTGAAACATCCAAAATAAATAGTGGAATCAAATAGTTTAAGCATTTTAAGACAAGTGTAAACGTCACAATACAGAACAAACACCAATTCTAATAGTTTGTGTAAATGTCGCAATCATAAACAAAAACTAAACACTATAATCTAATCAGCTGATTCACTATCTTCATCATCCTCAAATACTTGCGGCATATGCTTTTTTACTAACGCTTCAAACTTGGCAAATTTGGCACAGTGTTGGATCAACTCTCCAATTTTTGTTCTCATCTCTTCCATTTCTTCCGCATTTTGTGAAATAAAAGTGGAGTTGGGCAACATTGGTGAGGAATTACTCAAGGATTGGTTACCTCCAAGCCCGTAGGTATGACTCTTTTTTGGACCACCTACCACATTTGTCCACATTCTATTCATATCAGCAGGCGATGGTTTGACTATGGTACCATCCTCTGAAGCAGGTTGGGTTTGACGTCACTTTTTAGAATTCTTCCAGAAAGAGAAATAATTGTTATTATGTAAACAAGCTAAGTTGAATAATAAGAAAATAATATATACAAATTTTATTATCTTACATATGCATCCTTAGCACGCGGTTCCACCCATTCTTCTCTTGTACCATTTTGATGTTTCTTTGTATGTGTCTCTTGGAAGGTCTTAGTTTGAGGTACTTCTACTCCTCTATTTAAGAAATTCTGCAAAATTTTACCCATATACTGGTCAATTCTACTGTAAAAGTTCATTCCAGAATAGAACGAATAGCAAAAAGGAAGGAAACAATCATCACAGCCACTTTACAACATAATTATCAGTAACAGCAGAAGCACAAAAAAACAAGAGACTATCCTAGTTTAAAAAATGCAATCCAGTTTATAATATCAAAGAAAATGAAACAGCCAGCTTATGGAGGCTCAGATTTTCTGTTTTAGATAAACCAAAAGAGGAGCAACACCAACATGGCTGCAGACACCAGTTTGCTATTGAAATCCATAACCGGGTCGTCCTACCAATATATGGGACGTGTTATTCTCGATGCTAGAATTGAACATAGTCCAGAAAGAAAGGAAGCAATCATCACAGCCCCTTTACAACATAATTATCAGCAGCAACAGAAGCACAAAAAAACAAGAGACTGTCCTAGTTTAAAAAAAGCAATCCAATTTATAACATCAAAGAGAATGAAACAACTAGATTCTCGAGACTCAGATTTGCTGTTTAGAATAAACCAAAAGAGGAGCAACACCACCATGGCTGCAGACACTAGTTTGCTATTCAAAGCCATAAATAGGTTGCCATGCCAATATATGGGACGTGTTATTCTCGATGCCAGAATTAAACATAGTCTAGAAAGCAAGGAAGCAATCATCACAGCCCCTTTACAACATAATTATCAGGAGCAGCAGAAGTACAAAAAAATAAGAGACTGAAATAGCCTAGAGGATATTAAAGATCATTGAAACAACTTGTAGAACTTTCCTTTGGAAAATTTCAGTAAAGGTTTCAAAAAGGGCCCTAGTTTCATAGGAGAAATATGCCAAGCAAGGGTAGCAGAAGGCCTCAATGTCTTGAACATGTACAGGTGGAACAAAGCTATTGTGATCAAATAACTTTAGTCCCTAGTGAACAAGAAAGATTGCCTATGGGTTAAATGGGTACATATATATTACATGAAGCATGAAACAATTGATATAGTTGCCAGGTTCCTCAGAATGCTACGTGGATCATCAGGAAAATATTTGAAACCAGGAAACTCCTCAACACTCTGAATACTCTAAATGGTGGTGTTGATACTAGGTTGCAAACAATGGTGAGCAGAGATAGATTCATGATAAAAAAAGATGTACAATACACTAACACCTATGGAGAATAAAACAACCATCTTATGGAGGCTCAGATTTGTTGTTTTAGAATAAACCCAAAGAAGAGCAACACCAACATGGTTGCAGATACCAGTTTGCTATTCAAATCCATAACCGGGTCACCCTGCCAATATATGGGACGTGTTATTTTGGATGTCATAATTGAACATAGTCCAGCAAATAAAAAAGCAATCATCACAACCACTTTACAACAAAATTATCAGTAGCAGTAGAAGCATAAAAAAACAACAGACTATCCTAGTTTAAAAAATTCAATACAATTTATAACATCAAAGAGAAACTGCCAGCTTATGGAGGGCTCAGATTTGTTGTTTTAGAATAAACCAAAAGAGGAGCAACACCAACATGGTTGCAGAAACTAGTTTGCTATTCAAATCCATAAACGGGTCACCTTGCCAATATATGGGATGTGTTATTCTCGATGCCAGAATTGAACATGGTCCAGAAAAAAAGGAAGCAATCATTACAACCCCTTTACAACATAATTATCAGCAGCAACAGAAGATATAAATTCTATAATAACAATAAATTATTACTCAATATATCATGTGTAAATGGACAAAGGGGTTGGACAAGAATAGTACCAGTCTTCGTTGGTGGGTAGCGAAACTCATCAAACCTTCGGTGTGCAGCGAGCCACCCGTTTTAGAGGCTCTATTTGCCTTTTCTCATTCCCTCTTCTCCTTAAATTTAGAAGTGTCCCATAATATCAAGAACTGAGTCCACACTTCATCATTTAACCAACCAGGTTTTATCAATTTCCTCCGAGCCTCATACAAGTGTTCTTTGACCCATTGAGCTGCTTTCAACCTAAAAATATGGTCTATCTCATTATCATGGCAATTATTTCATGTACACTTTGTCTGCAAAAATAGTTTAAATAAAGTCATCAAATGAGTTAATGGAAACAATAGAAAAACTAGCTTTAGGCAATGAGATTCATAGCTTATAAAACTGCTTATACCATAAATTATTTCCACATGACAATTCTAATTTCCCATGGAATGTCTGACCAACTATTCCATGGCTTTGTGAAAAATGGTTTAATTGCTTCTATAACCATATGCCCGGCAGCATATGTTGGAATAAACCTGTAATAAGATTATATTAAACCACTATCTTAGGTTTTGAAAATTAAGGAAAAGTTAAGTGTTACTTACCCATTACGATAAGGGATGATTCATAGTCTCCCAACATTGTCATATTCTAATACATCTTTAAATTGTAAATTTTGAGAAACGGGTGTTGTAGCATTAGGTGTTGGTTCACTATCAATGGATGGCGATATTAGTGTGTTAGGAACTCCAACTCTCAATCCAAAAAGGCTTGGTACGGATGATGTCGAAGGCACTAATGAAGAGCTACTATGCAGACTATTTTGACATGAAGAGGTGTGCAACTGGTCAGACGGTAGAGCAATAAAAAATGCATTTGGTAGTGAAATAGTGCATCTAGGAGGGGGAGGAATATTTAAATTAGTCGGTTGAGGAGTTGTGGTAACAGGTGGTGGTGCTACTTTCTTACTTTTCTTATGTCGTCCATTAACATTACCTTTTGAGGCCATTGATTTTCTTTACTACCCACCTGAAAAAGAAGGAACAACCAAATTTAAGAATAGTTATGTTTGTTACAAGGTACGCAGATATATACTTTAAATACTTAGGCCGGAAGTTCTTACCAAGACTTTAGATTGTTGTTTCTACCACCGAATTCTTGCCTGCATCATAAAGTATTTTGACATGATATAGATGTGGAAAGTGAATCGAGAAATTCTTACTAAAAAGGAAACAAATACAATATCGAACGAATGAAACAAAACTATAGCAAGTGTTCATACAAAATAATATTTTTTTACCTCTGCACATATAAAATAGATAGTTCTTTCCTGTAGTACCAATTGAATAAAACAAACAACACACAAATACTATAAAAATTCATCATTGCTATTTAATCCAACAACCTGCATGTTCTTACTGGCACTACAAATGTTAACAAAAAAAAAAAAGTATAGTGTCAAGTAAAATAACAAAAAGCAGCAACTAAAATATAATTCAAGACCATGTTACTACACACTACTATTAATAACAACTCAATCTTCATCGCTTGTTTCATAGTCATTCATCAATTTTTCCTCATTACTTGACTCATATTCATCCATCGATTCTTCCTCATCACTTGTTTCATTTTCATCAAGTAACTCCTCCTCGCTTATGTTATTTTCATCAGTTGGATCTTCCACGTCATTTGCCTCGGATGTTTCTTCTCCATAATCATTAACATTCAATCTAAGTTCAGAAGGATCAAATTCTTCATATAGGCCTTCGCTATTTTGCAAAACACCTGCTAAATCATCATCCACCCTTTCTTCAACACTTGAAATGTCATTCTGATATGCTACATCCAATGCATCCTCTACTTCAACTCTACCCACAGGCTTTGGTTTTATAACTAGCCGCCATGCAGATTTATTCTTACACAAAGGATAAGGAGCGTAATACACTTGCTTCATATTTTGTGCAATGATAAATGGATCATACAGTCCATACTCCCTTATACGCTTAATTTTGATTATTTTGTACTGAGGGTGCACCTTTGTACTTAACCTAGGCGTAGGATCATACCACTTACACCGAAAAAGAACCAACTTTTTCTTTGGCCAAGTAACATAATAATCAAGTTCTAAATTCTCCTGAAGCACACTTGAATAATCAACACCGTCATCACCTTTCACCCAAACCCCACTATTGTTGGTTTTCTTGCCCTTAGATAACCCTTCTGTATGAAATCTGTACCCATTGACAGAGTACTTAGAAAACTTTTTGACTTTAGTAGCAGATCTCTAAGCTATATCACATAAAAATTGGCCATTTGGGTCATAATTAAGTGGATTATGAACCTAAAAAAAAGTTCAGGCAGAGTTAGAATTTAACTATACATAAGACTGAACACAAGTGTAAATTTTGTTAAATAATTAAGTTACACTTACATATTCTCTAAACCACGCTAAAAACATAGGATAAACAGCAGCATTCCCGTGTAAAGCCACGAAGTAGCTGTCTGACAAAGTTATGACTTTCATTAGTTAAAGCTTATATAGTCATTGAATGATTGTCGTTAATATAAATATACTCACTTATAAAAAGGCATACCTTGGGACAATTTAATAATACATGTGTTGTAGCTGATTTAAGCTCCACCTCATTCAAATATCGAAGTGGACCAACTTTTGGACTTCCTTTACCTGGTTGATTGAATATTGAAAATGGTGATACTGAAAGATTTGTATTGTCTCCATCATCATGCCTATTAGGTTGGTTTCTCAGACATGGTACATCATGGTCAAAATAATATGAACAAAAATACGAGATCTCTTTAGCCAAATAAGTTGCACATATTGATCCCTCAATTCGAGATTTATTTTTTATGGACCGCTTATATTTGCCAATAGTCCTGTATAGTATGATGTTTTAGATGAAATAATATTCAATAATAACATGTGAAAGTAAATATTAAAAGTGAATACATCTCAAAAGATACATCCATCTACACTGAACAGGCCCTCCAAGTCGTGCCTCACACACAAGGTAAATTGGAAGATGCTCCATAACATCAAAAAAACAAGAGGAAAAATCTTTGCCATCTTGTTTAAGCTTATGCGAATGTTGATATCCATCAAAGATAGGTTCTCCTCCCTTAATGTTTTAGAGCATAAGTCTTTGAAAAATAAGTTTATCTCTGTTATGGGCTTCCATATTCTATCGGGCAATGCATTAAATGCAATAGGCATCAGTGACTCCATAAAAATGTGACAGTCATGGCTCTTCATAGAGGTCAACTTCCTTTCTTTGATATAAACGTACCTCTATAAATTTGAAGCATATCCATCTGGCATTCTTAAAATTCTTAACCCAATCACAAATCACTCTTCTATCCTCCAAAGTGAATGTGTAACTGGCCTTGGGCTTCTGAATCTTATTGTTTAAGTATTTCAAGTACAACTCACTGCACCGACAATACTCTTTTAAGTCCATCCTAGCCTTCAAGTTATCTTTTATTTTGTTACTTACATCCACCACAGTATTAAACAAGTTGTCAAAGAAGTTTTTCTCAATATGCATGGGATCTAGATTATGAGGCAGAAGATTATCCTTCCAATAATCTAACTCCCAAAAAATGCTTTGTTTAGTCCAGTTATGTGTAACACCATAACCAGGTATCCTAGATGGTAGAGACTTTGTTACCTTAGGCAGATTCCTCACTCTATCCCAAACTTCTTGTCACGATAAAATTGGCAGTGGCTCCTCAAAATCAGTCTTATTCTTTACAAAATCACTGGTATTTCTCCTAAACTCATGTTGCATTGACAAGAATCGATAGTGACAGTCAAACCATGAGTTTTTACCCCCATGTTTCAAAGTGAATGTTTTTGTGTCTTCCATACAACAAGGGCAAGATAACTTGCCCACGGTCGGCCGCCCAGACATCATTCCATAAGCAGAAAAGTCATTTATAGTCCACATCAAAATAGCAAGCAATCTAAAGTTCTGTTTCATTGTACATCATATGATTCCACACCTTCATGCCACAATAAGTTCAACTCATTAATCAATGTCTACAGATATACATCAATCATAACTTTTAGATTGCGAGGACCCAGAATAATGCAAGTCAAAAATATATACGAACTTGTCATACACAATTCAGGTGGGAGATTATAAGGAGTCACAAACACTGACCAACATGATTATGGTGTAGCTGAGAGAGAAAAAAAAAGTGAATCCATCAGTAGATAATCTCAACCTAATGTTTCTTGGTTCACTAGCAAAATTCAGATACACACTATCAAAATGCTTCTATACTTCTCCATCTGATGGGTAACATAAAACACCAGGTAGTCTTTTATTTTTATAGTGCCATCTCATATGAGGGGTAGAGCTCATTGATGCATACAGCCTCTTTAACCATGGTATAAGGGGTAAGTAATGCATCGACTTCATAGGAACCTTCTTCTCTTTGGCATGTGTGACTTCCTTATAGTGAGGCTGGTTACAAAATTTGCAATGTTCTAAATTTGCATCTTCCTTATAGAATAACATGCAACCTTTCTTGCAACAGTTAATTCTCTCTGATGAAAGTCCTAACTTATAAACCAACTTCTTTGCTGTGTAGAAATCTTTGGGTAAGTCAAGTTCATTTGGATTAAGTTCATCCATAAGTCCAATGATAGAATTCATGCACTCTTGAGAAATAGAATAATCTGACTTAATACTCAGTAACCGAACGGCAATAGATAACTTGGAATGCGTTGATCCTTCATACAATGGAAGACTAGCTTCCTCCAACTATTCATAAAAATGCTTAGCCTCATCATTTTGTTCATTTTGAGCCCCTGAATGTGTCCCAAAAGCATCCCTGACCATCTCACTATATCATGAACTTTCAACATTATTCTCTCTTATTGGACTTTCAATATAATTCTGAAAAGCAAAATCATTAACATCACTACTCTCTCCATGAGCTGTCCACATAGTATAATTCACCATAAAACCCTTCTTATAAAGCTGTAATGTAACATCATCTGGACTCAATAACTTGCAACACTTGCAATTCCAACAAGGACACCTAATTGTTCCTTCGGGAAGAGAACCATCAAGTGTCACTGCTTTTGCAATAAATCCAGCTACCCCAGCTTTATATTTTGCCCTTAATCCCACACGGTTAGGATAAGTTCTATTATACATCCATGTACGATTTTCATTTTCCATCGACACAAGAACGCCAAATAATAATAACAGAGAAGAGAAACAAAAACAAGAGAACCAAAATAATAATAAAAGAAAAAAAAAACAACAATATAGTTTTCATACATTTCATGGCTTAAAGTTGCATTAGTTTTCAACGCTTCACTTAGTTACAATAGTTATTTATGAAATTTTTTCAACATTTATTGTTCTACCACAGTTCTTTCTAGTTGTTGGTTCTTCTTAATCATATCAAACAAAGAACAATATAAGAAAAAGAGAAAGCAGAACAAACTAGCAAGTGAATCTCATAGATCTTTAGCATACATACCCAAATTTTTACACGAAAAGGCTGAAACTAGCAACTACGCCTCAATCCCAAGCATGTTTACATCAACTATATGAATGTTCATGGATCAACTATATCTCCAACTAAAATGGTCGAAAGTAAATATGTTATAATTTATTTAAATAATTATTTAATATTCGTATAATGGTCATATTATATATTTAGTTCCGACTACAGTAGTCGGAAGATACATTTCCCGCAATTTCCCGCCAAATATTCTGACGTTTTTAGTCACAAATAGTGTCGGAATAATATTTTGTAAAAAATAAATTAAAAAAGTAATGTTTTCAACTGAAGTAGTCAAAAAATTTTGACTACTTTTATTTAGTCGGAAATTTCAGTCAAAAAATAGTGAAATTTTGGTAGTGGGGGATACAAGTAATGTAAAAGATCAAGATTCCAACTATGAAACCAAAAATGCCTCTTAGTTAGAAACATAGCGAAACTACAAGGTGAAAATATGAAGGGAAGTTTGCAAAGAAACTTCAACATAACGAGAGCAACAAGATGTGAATAACAAAAGAAACAAGCAACAACCAAATGTCAACAACAATGCTAGTGAATCGAAATAGGCCACAAAAGACTTCACTAGACTTCGAGATGAACAACAAAAGAAACAAGCAACAACATGAGAAACAAGATGTCGGCAATAATGCTAGTGAATTGAAATAGGCCACACACGGCTTCACTAGACTTCAAGATGAATAACAAAAGAAACAAGCAACAACAAGGGCAAAAGGATATCAACAACAATGCTAGTGAATCAAAATAGGCCACACACGGCTTCACTAGACTTCAAGATGAACAACAAAAAAATTAGCAACAACAAAAGCAACAAGTATATGCAAGCATTGACACAACAAACCAAAAATAACATTGTATCAACAAGATAGGCATGTGAACTCAACAATAGGAACTAACATAATCTAAAGTCTACTTCCTATATGTCAAGAACGACTTACGAAAAATGAAGCCATATGTTTTGTACTATTTCTATTGAGATTCACAAAAAATAAAGACTACATGACTTGTAAAACACAAGTAGTTGATAATTACAGGGTTATGAGCTTAACAGACATGTTAGTGAGGATACTTACAAATTATAATATTACCAGCTCATCATATGAGAAATTATTACAAGTAATAGACACGCTAATCACTTACGATGCGTGGAAGTCAACTCCTACAGGTCTGGAAAGTTGCAAAAAGCCACGAGAATGTAAATCAGTCGCAAAAACTGTCTGTCTTCATTACAGTCAGTTTTTTCAACTGAAAAATTAGAGATCTTAAGATAAGACATTCTTTACAGAAAATATCTCAAAATAAAACAAGGCATTTAACCAAAGTAAAGGCATACAATCGATATTTCGAAGCACAAAGTGGAACCTAAAGATATTGTGCATCTAGGATCTGCATATCAAACAAAGGTACTAAAAGTAGACCACGTACATAAACTCTTGTAGAAAATGAAACAAATTTTTACCTCAAATCAGTGACAATGTGAGTGAAGATCAGAAATTCTTGTGAAATTGACCTTCAATACCTTCATTCACTGAAATTGACCTTCAATACTGTTGTTCACCGTAACCGTTGCCACTCCACCGTCGTCAATTTTTGTGAGAGAACGTTGTTAACAATCCATCTTCGCTTAGAGAGAGAGACCGCTTAGAGTGAGAGAGAGAGACGACGAAAAGTGAGAGACAGAATAAGGAAAGTCTCTGTGATGTGTTTAGGGTATATTTTATATAACGTTCCGACTACTTTGGTCGAAAATTATTTATTATATTTAATTATTTAATTTTTCCGACCACTGTAGTCAGAAATATATATGATATTTTAAATTATTTATTTTTATTGACTAAATCGATCAGTTAAATAATAATATATCTATACATTTAATAATATATTTATTTAATTATATATATTTCCGACTACAGTACTCGGAATACATATTTAATAATTTATTTAAATAATTATTTAAGTTTTGATTAAGGGTATAATATATATTTAATAATATCTTCATTTCATTATTTACATTTCCGACTACTTTAGTCGGAAATAGTAATTATTCATTTTTATGTAAGGGTCTTATTATACATTTAATAATTTAATTATTTATATTTCCAACTAAAGTAGTCAGAAATACATATTTAATATTTTATTTAAATAATTAGTTAACTTTTGTATAAGGTTATAATATATATTTAGTAATATCTTTGTTTAATTATTTATATTTTCGACTACAGTAGTCGAAAATAAATATTAATATTTTATTTAAATAATTATTTAATTTTTATATAAGGGTTTGATTATTCATTTAATAATATATTTATTTAATTATTTATACTTTTCGACTGAAGTAGTCGAAAATAAATATTTCATAATTTATTTAAATAGTTATTATATTTCTGTGCAAGGATCTGATTATATATCTAGTAATATATTTATTTAATTATTTTTATTTCCGGCTACAGTAGTCGGAATATACATTTCCTGTAATTTTCCGCCAAATGTTCTGACGCTTTTAGTCACAAATATTGTCGGAATAATATTTTATAAAAAATAAATTAAAAAAAGTAATGTTTCCGACCGAAGTAGTCGAAAAATTCCGACTGCTTTTATTCAGTCGGAAAATAGTGAAATTCTGGTAGTGAGAATACAAATACAAATAAAAATACAAATACAAATACAAATATAAATACAAATACAAATACAAATATAATCTAAATATACAAACACAATAAAATCATAATACAAATATAATCCAGTATAATATACAGTCAATTATAAAATACAACAGTTCTTTAAAATACAAGTGCGAATTATATAAAAAATAAATGATGGTGCAAACTAACAAATACAAATACAAGTGCGAACTATAAAATACAAATATAAACGCGAACTACAAAATACAAATACAAGCGCAAACTTTAAAATACAAATACAAATATAGTTGTATCAATGAATACAAAAATATAAATGACGGTGTAACTACAAATAGATAAACAATTATGGTATTTAAGTTATCATCAATGACTTGTGCTCGAGTAGTTATATTTTTTAAAAATATAAAAAATATAAAATAGAACAAAAAAATGATAAAGAAAATAAGTACAAAAAAGAAAAAGAAAGAAAGAGAGATAGAAGAGAGGAAAAAATATTTAAAAAAATGAAAAAATAAAAATAGGAAAAATTAGAAAAAAGAAGAAAAAACGAGGAAAACATGAACAAGAAGAAATATAAAAAAAATAAAAAGAAAAAAAAATGGTAGTGTTTTTTGCAAGACTAAATATGTAGTGTATTTATCTTTTTATGAATACAGACCACTAAGTAAAAGTGAATACAGCGACTGTGAATCGAATGCAGCAGCTAAATGGTACTGTATTTATATTTATATGAATACAGACTATTGATAAAATCGAATACAAGGGGCGTAAATTGAATACAGCAGCTATAAATGGTAATTATGTAAAATATGACTATGAAAAGTGAGTTTTCCAGTAAAATGTAGCTATTTTTTAAAGAGCCCCTTTTGTTTAACCCTCTTAACGGGAATCTCACTGTATGCATGCATGTGTTTTCAAAGAAATTAAATGTATGTGTTTTCAATATAGAAATTGGGTTTATGTGTCACCATTTTATATGTATGTATTTATTTTCGAAGTAAAAGCCGATGTATGTACAGATATCAACTATATATGTGGTTGCTGAATCCAATTTATGTGTTTCCAAAATCTATATGCACAACATTGATCCATTATATTAGAGGTCAACTGTACATAAAAGATATGTAAAGTGTACGTTCCACGTATGGAGATTTCCGCTGAAGTAGCTTTGATTTTCCACTGCCCATTGAAGCTCCGAACTCCAACGAATGGGTGAAGTTGGGATAGACAATGACGATAAAGGTTTTCAGATAAATTAAGCTCAATTATATGAAGGTGACTCGTCCTAAAGATGCCGATTTACGGTCATTGCAGCATGCCTTGATACTTATTAGATCATTAATTTATTTAATTTTTCATAGTTTTTAGAAAGGGCTTATTTTTACCAGAAACGAAAGGATATGCTGAAACTTAACCGCATAAGAGAGGAAATTCGGTGCATTAAAGATTTCGCTATGTGTTTCGGAGAAGGGACGGTCCGACCACAATGGTCTTTTATCCACAGCCTTATCTTGCAATTTTGCAAGAGACTATTTTCAAGGCTTGAACGTGATCTTTTGATCACTTGAAAACAACTTTACCAGTTACTCCAAGAATACCATACAAAAATAATATTAACTTGCTTTCAAAAATGATTAACTTGCTCCCCTGAAACTTAAATGCTTAAGGATTGAAATTTGGATTAAAATATTAAGATACTCCCGATCCATACCAATATCAAAGAGAAATCGACATGGTTGAAACGGTCTCAAAAAGTCTATTTTTAATAGTATCGTAGACTTCGATTGTATTATTTTTTATTCTATTATGAATAATATCAATCGAACCAACTCGAAAACAACAATAGCTGTATGAAATAAATGATGATCGATTTTGTTTCAAAGAATGAGATCTCTGGCATCTTGCACTAAAGTGCTTTTTGGTTTTATCTTTTTTCTTAACAAAAAATAAAATTTTCAAGAATCAAATGACATTCACTAAATATCATCAGAAGATATTAGTACAAAGAACTCTTTGTTGATGTCATGATTATAAAATGTTGGAGTTCATGGAGTTTTGATGATTGATAAAATAGTTGAAACATGTTAGTTAAAGTGGTTCACTGAAAGGCATGAAATTGATAAATAGATTAAGAGTTCACTACTATAAGGGAGCAAGTACACTGGGGTTCGAGAATGAATAAGGTGTTATAAGGGATCAAGTACACTTGAGTTCAGGAATGAATAACGTGTTGCAGTTGATCACGTGTGAAATAGAAAAATTTGAGATTGATTAAAACACTCGAAGATAAGGGTGGTTGAGCTAAGTAGGAGTTCTACTTGAAGGAGGAGTTTCACTTCACAACAAACTATGAAGATTTAGGAGTTCCACTAGAGATGGAAGTCTGATATTAAGAAAGACTCTTTGGAGTGTTGTGTTTAAATAGAGGGAGTGACTTAAACAGTCACTCATTCACTTACAAAGCAAAAAAATAATTGGCAAATTGACTGAGCAGTTTACCAAAGGAACACGTAGTTGAACCTGGTTCTATTACTTAGAAAATAATGTGTCTTAGTTTCTATGTATTAGGTTGGTTCTTGAGTTATAATGTTGATGTAATTCTAGGTTCAATGAAGTATAAAATAAATTAGGATTATTGTCTTCAAGTTTGGGAACTTGAAGACTTAAGAACACATATACCTTGGGAGGTTTGTATGTTTTGTAGAAGTAAGAATTAGAGTTTATAATTTCTAGATTATATAAGTCTTGTAATTTTCTGTTTACTGAGACACATAGTTGTTTAGTGAAGTTTGTTGTGAAATCCCGTAGAGGTACAGGTCATGGTTTTTTACACATTTTCAAGCCAGGTGTTTTCCACATAAAAATTATTGTATCATTTACTTATTATTTTAACATTGTTGAAATACGTTAGGCAACCTATTTCATTGATAGAAAACTATTAAGCTAAAATAAGTAAATCAGTAGATCTGGTAATCTACCAGTTGGTATCAAAGCGAGGTTATCTTAAAAAAGGTTGGCACCTAAGATAAGATTATCGTGATGAATTCCACACCACTTAAAGGTCACAGTGAAGGACAAACAACTGCTCGACCATCATTTTTTATTGTTCTTATTTCATTTGGTAGGAGGCTAGAATAGAAATGTTTCTTTAAGAAGAAGACTATGAGTTATGGGATAGGATCACTGATGGATCAACTTTCCCATGAAAACTATTGATGGAGAGCAAGTCAAGAAGGTTAAAAGTGAATTTACTCCTAAGGATTTGATTGTATTAAGGAAAAATGCAAAGGCCAAAAATATTCTAGTGTGTGGACTCGGTCTTGTTGAGTACAACAGGGTATCTAACTACGTCACTGCTAGTAGATATGGGATGTTTTGGTAAATGCACATAGGGCACTACTCAAGTGAGGAAATTCATAATTTTGTTACTTTTTACAGAGTATAAGGCTTTCAAAATGAAAGAAAATGAATCATTACATGAAATGATGATAAGGTTGACCTTCTTGACAAATGAGTTGACATCCTTGGAAAAGGTTATCTCTACTGAGGAGCAGGTAGAAAAGGTTTTAAGGGTTCTACCTAAGTCTAAATGGGATGTTAGAGTCTCAATGATTAGAGAAACAAAGGATCCCACTAAGATTACCCTGGATGAACTAGTTGGCAACTTGAAGACCTATGAGATACAAATAGATGAAGCCAAGAAGGATGAAGCTAACCTTGAGTAAACACTGACCTTGAAGGTATCTGACAGTGATGAAGAATTGAGCTATATGAGGAACAAGTTGCATTCATAACAAAAAACTTCAGTAAGTTCTTCAAAAAGAAGAAAGGAACAAGTAGAAAGAAGCGATCCAATGATAATCCTACTGGATGCTATAAATATGATAAGATTGATCATCAAATAAGGGATTGTCCTATCTTAGAAATTGAGTGGAAAAAAGAGAGAGTGGAAAAAGAATTAAAAGAAAATTCTAAGAAAAAGGAGAAGAAAGAGTTTGTTGTGGTAGCTACTTGAGATCAGATTCAGATGAATCAGATGATGAGGATGTTGATGAAACTATTTTCATGGCCATTGGTGATTCAGATATGAAATAAAAAATATGAAACCTCTGAGGTAAGTATCCTTTAACTTAAGGAGAATTTCCATTTATTTTCAAAAAGAAAGCATATTTCCTTAATGAGTGCTTTAATTGATGATTTTCAAGAACTAACCTCTAATAGTATTGAAATATTCAGTAGTCTTATCGTCCTAAAGTTTGATTATACTGATTTAGAGGCTTGTAAAATCTCTATTTAAAAGGAAAACAACACTCTAAATGAACAAATTAGCAAACTTGATTCATCAAACCTGACTCTCAAATCTGAAGTTCTAAAACTCTCTTTTTAAGGAAGAAAAAAAGGTCAAGAGTGAGAAACAAAAAAGAACTAAATCAGAACGGATAAAGTTTAAACATGAATGTTTCTATGAAAAAGAAAAGGTGAGTGAATTAAGACAAGAAATTTTCAAACTAAAAGTGATCTTGAAAGAGCAAACAGGTGGACAAATTCCTCAAGAATTATCCATAAGCTTAGCAAAGGACTCACTATGAAATTGTTGGCTTGGATTTTTATAAAAGTCCCAATACTACTAAAGATTTGTTCTATATATGTGGACATCTAGGACATTCAATATCCAGTTGCTTCAAAAAACAAATCTAGAAGCACACACGCCTAACAAAAGAGTCTGACTCTATGTTAGCATATGCTAACAGAAAAAAGGTCAAGACTGGTTAGAGAAACACGTCACACAACCTGTTGCCTTAATGGGATAGAAAGAATCTTATTCACCCTTTTAATCATCAGAAAGGACCAAAGCTTGTCTGGGTTCCTAAAACTAACCCCTAAATTATTTTATAGATAAAAGTGAAAAGAGAAAAGAGACATTGGTACTTGGATAGTGATTGATCAAGACACATGATTGGAGACAAGAAAAAATTCCTTTCACTCTCTAAAATTAATGGGGAAAGAGTATCTTTTGGAGATGGAAAAAAAGGTAATGTTATTGAAGTTGGAAAGATTAGAAAATCTGAATCTAGAGCACTAAAAGATTTCTATCGTGTGGAAGGACTAAAGCACAACTTGCTAAGCACATCACATTTATATGACAAAGGTTATAAGGAAACCTTTACTTTTGTCGGTGTTAAGGCCAAAAGAATTAATACCAAGGAGGTTGTTCTAATTTCTAGAGGAAACAAAAATGTATACAAAACTAATATAATGGGAATGCCAGGAACAAGACCGGCATACTAAGTGCATATGAAAATAATCCCGTCCTTTGGCATAGAAGACTTGGACATGCAAGTCCAAAGCAATTAAACAAGCTAAATTCTAAGTACATAGTGATGGGTTTTTCCAAAACCAAGTTCAAAGAAGATACGGGTTGTAGTACTTGTGTAAGGGGGGAGCAGGTAAGACCTTCCTGCAAACCTAAGAACCATGTTTGCACAACCAAGTACCTCGACCTGGTCCATACAGATCTTTGTGGACCAATAAGAGTACAAAGTAGAAGAGTAAAAAGGCGTATTTTTGTAATTGTTGATGACTATTTCAGGTTTACCTGGACACTATTTTTGGCTTTCAAAGAAGATCCTTTTGATATCTTTTTTATCTTCATTAAGAAAATAGAAAAGAAGCTAGGAACTTCCCTAATTTTCATAAGATCTAACCATCGTATTGAATTTGAAAATTCAAATTTTTTTGAAATTTCGTTAAACAAATGATATAGATCATAATTTCTCTGCTCTTAAAACACCACAACAAAATAAAGTAGTAAAAAGAAAAATAGGACTTTGAAAGATATTGTTAGAACAATGATGCTTGTAGAAAATTTTGCAAAAAATCTTTGGGATGGGGCCACAAGAATTGTTACGTACATTGTTAATAGATACATGACTGGGCTCATTTAGATAAGACTCCCTATGAATTACTTAAAGGAAGAAAATCAAATATTTGTTATTTTAGAACTTTTGGTTGCAAGTATTTCATTCATAATAATGGAAAATATAATTTGAAAAAAATTAATGTAAGAAGTGATGAGGGAATATTCCTACGCTACTCTCACCATAGCAAAGCATATAGGGTCATAAATAAAAGAACAAACTACGTTGAAGAAAGTGTGCATGTTGTTTTTAATGAATCTTGTCCCGAGACTAACATATAGGATGAAAGTGAAATAGAAGAAAAGAAAAAAAAAATAGGTTGTAGAACCTGGTCCAATGACAGAACAACCTAGAGGCACATTGACTTGGGGAACTGAACCACCAGTAAATCTAGCTCAAGCATTCATAGTGAGCCCAGTAGCTCACGAGGGCTGGTTTCAAAAAGCTACAAGTACTAGGGATCTCATCCAATTGAAAATGTTCTCACTTATCTTACTTCAGGGATTACTATCAGCTATGAATTAAAGAACTTGTGTGCCTTCAAAGCATTTATATCCGTGATTGAAATATTAAAAGGTAAATGAAGCACTTTTTGATGCAGATTGGATCATTTGCATGTAAGAAAAGCTTCACCGATTTGAAAAAAAAGCAATATTTGGCAATTTGTACCACCCCTACAAGACAGAATTGTGATTAAAACTAAGTGGGTATACATAAATAAGATGGATAAAAATGGAACGATTACTAGGAACAAGAAAAGTTTGGTGGTCCTAGGATACAATCAGGAGGAAAGCATAAACTATGATGAGACTTTTTCTCCTGTGGCAAGACTTGAAGCAATCAGGCTTCTTGTAGCATTTGCAGTCTATAAGAAATTTACCCTTTTTCAAATAGATATAAAGAGTGTTTTCCTAAATGGTTATCTCAAGGAAAAAATGTTGTTGACACCCAATTTTGGCTCGCTCTATTCCCTTTAATTATTTTCGGCGCTCCTCGACCCTAAATAATTTTTCAAAAATAAATTCGTATTTTTATTTCTATTTCTGTGAATTTTGAGAAGAATAAAAAAGAGGATTGATTTTTCAATCATATTGTAAAATATTTTAATTGAATATCTTAAAATTAATTATTTTTAAAATTAAAATTCTCACAAAATATTTCAATCTCATTCGCATTTTGTCTAATTTTATCTTTTCGAACGATCTACTGCTACTAAATATTCTCATGATATATATATCCTTATTTTATGCGTACGTATATATTTTATTATATTCTTACATATAACTATTAACATAATGTATATATATATATATATATATATATATATTGTCAATATTATAAAATTAACATTACAAATTATCAAATCGGATGCATATACTAAATAACTTATAATTTATATACGTTTTACTAAAAATAATTTGTAGGGTAGCAAAAGGCATCGATAAAACTAATTTCAGTAAAAATGAGCATTCGGGCCAACATTTATCCAATTTCAATATTGTTTTATTCAAACCCAATTTTTATTCATAGATTTCAGTCATGAAGGCCAAAATTGACCCAAAACTCGATATAATTCCCACATCCACTTCATCAATTCACCCCATACAATATCAACAAATCACACATTGCTTCATCAACGAGAAAACAAAATTCATCCATGAATTAATCCAATCCTCTTATTACTTTCTAATCTGAGGATCCCAAAATTTGTAGTTATTTTTATATATTTACATATGTAGGTATATATAATTCTATCTATTTATTTATTCTTCCTTCCTTTTCTTTTGTAAATTAAATTTAAACCATCCGATCAAAGATCAAACGTATAAAAAATTCTTAAAGCACAGTACGAGTGATTGTTAAGGAAAGCACAACTTGCTAAGCACATTTAGGAATTGAGAAAAGACATATTTTCCCCTCTGAACTTGTCCTCCAAACTCACTTTAGCACTTAAACTTAACTTTCATTTATTTACCCCTCTTTAACATCTTTAAAGTGAATTATTTCCCCCCTAATGCTAACGTCACATTTAAAAAAAAAAAGATGTGTTTCAGATTTTTCTTCTTCTTTTCCTACTTATTTTACATATATATGTATATATATATATGTATATATATGTATATATATATGTGTATATATATATATATATATATATTACTCCTTTCTTCTTCAATACCCCACACCCCCTTCACCTTTCATCCCCACCCCGCACACCTACACCCCATACCCATACCGTTTTATTCTCCAATACATCGTCAAACAACAACACCCATTTTTAACAACAATTAATTCTTCCATTAACAACCTCAAACACATCCTCCAACAACACTTTCCTCCATTTTTTCTTATTTTTCTCCATTAATACATTCTCCAACGAAGAAATTGAAGATATTAAATTGCTTCATTAATTTAGTTTGAAGAATAACAAAATTGAAAGAAATTTTGTAAATTTTATTTTTAAAGTTCATTGTTCCTTCTCTATTATTTATTTATGTTTACATCTTCAAGGGTGAATTTGGTGGTTGAAACTTAAGAAAGTTTGATTGAAGGTTGAGATGGTGTTTAATGGAGGAAAATTTTTAATTTGATATTTTTGTGATTGTTCTCTAATGGTGTTAATTAAGGAAAATGACAAATAAATTATTGGTGGCGATGGGGGTTGGCTGGAAGAAGAGAAAGAAATAGAGGGGGCGGGGACGGGGGTGGGTAGTTTGAGAAAAAATAAAAATGAGGGATGGGGGTGGAGGAAAATTAAAATTGAAGGTGGGGTGGGAGGTTGTTAATGAAGGAAAATTGGAAAACGATAGAGGTGGGGTGAGTTTGATAGAGGGGGAGAGCTGGTGTGGCGGAGGCGTAAAGAGGGGCGAGGTGGGCAGGATGGGGTGGGGGTGTGAAAAAAAAAGAAAATGGGGGTAGGGGGTGCACTTTTTATTTAATATATATAAATATGTATATATAAATATAAATATATATAATTATATATATTTATATATATATTTATATAAATAAAATAGTATATATATTTGTTATTTTTCAAAAAAAAATATATAAAAATAATGTGGGAGGGATTAATTAAAAAGAATAGTAATTTCTTATGTGGCAATGACGTGGCTCCAACGTGGCATTGACATGGCATTGATGTGTAAGCGAGTGTAACACACTCTCCGTTGTGAGAGTGGTATTTAGTTTTGAGGAGTGAAAATAATTCACTTTAAAGATGTTAAGGAGGGTAAATAAACGGAAGTTAAGTTTAAGTGCTAAAGTGAGTTTAAAGGACAAGTTCAGGGGGAAAAAGATGTCTTTTCTCTTAAGAATTCTTATTACAAGACATACATAGATATATTTATGTAAAATCTGAAATCTGTTATTCGTACAATACATACATAGATATATATATAGATACATATCTATGTGAAATCTGCTATCTATGACAGCTGGATTCATGATAAAAAATACTTATTACACACAGACACACATTTTATTTATTTTAGAGTATTTTCTTTTAACCATCCGATCTATGATCGAACAAATCAGATTTGGTCAAATTCTTAAAGCACAGTACGAGTGATTACTCTTTCCACTACACAAATCACACGTACACATCTCATCTTTCTTACCAAAAAGGGCAACAACAACTGCCCCTTCCTTCTTCTGCTCTCCTTCTCCCTCTCCACTACAATCACCAAACAAGAAACCCTAAACCTCCATAGTTATGTCACCTCTGTCGTACCCCTGTGAAGATTCATCCAAATTTCATCTCCCCTAACCCGTGATTTCGCCGTTAACAATAAATTCAGACCTAAAATGGTGATACAATGTAAAATTCACATTAAAGGCTCGAGAGTCGTCCAAATTTGAGGAGGGATTTGTGTCTTTTAATTTTTGAAATTTCAATTTCCTTCCCTTTATTTGCTCGTTGGCCTCTTTGATTTTTGATATAAAATTCGGACTTTCAAGTCTGGATTTCCTATAAATAGTCATATTTTTTTCACTCTTGAGAGGAGGCTGTTATCTTTGGTAAGGAAAAAATGAAAAAAAAAATAGTCTAATGTTTGAAAACCTCGCAACAAAATATGGTGAAAATCACTTTGTTTAATCCTCAATTTCGGTCCGAATTTTGAGTTCCCGAGTTTGAATTTGGTAGCCAGAGAATTCTCGACAGAAAGCCTCAGTTTTGCTGCACAGCACAAGGTCTGAATCTCTCCTTATTTTCTTTGTTCATCATTTCTTCATCTCGATTGGTTCGTACTTCAAATAGGCTGTTTATTTCCCTCTCTTATCTGTTTGATATTCATGTGAAAATATGAGTATTCTTTAACGTAATATTGGCTCGAAGATGTCACAGCTTGGCCTCTGGTAATTTGATTCGTATTTTTAATATCTCTATGTTATCTAGTCTCCCTCCGTCTAAAGTACGAACCCGTACTTGTGGATGTTTTACACATTTTCATTAAAGATTTTAAAAAAAATAAAGAAATATTGCATCAAGCTTTGTGTAAAATTCACGTTGGAAGCTTGATTAAGGTGATCTCAGAATGAAACCATTAGCTTCACCCCTTTTTTTCTGTTAAAGAACATACTTTGTGTTTCCTCAACAAATGAAGTCATATGAGAGTGTTCTTAAATTCTATAATTTGACTTTTTATCAATCTGAAAGTATATATGGCTTGTAATTTTCTTACTTTAATAAGTAAACTACCTTCTTATAGTTTGTTTTACCCTTAATTTTATAACAGCTCAAGCTTGCAATAAGTAGTTGGACGTCAATGATTGTTTTCATTTTGTGAAAAGGTCTTGGACAACTAACTTGATTTGAAGGGCCTAACGACTTTGTGATTGTGGACTTAAATTTATATTGTGTCTCAAAGTTCTAGATTACTTTTAGGACCGTAATGTTATTCACACGATTATTGTCTTTTCTTTACACTTTAATAACATGCTAAAACTTGAAGTTTCATGCTAATCTTTATTTTTCCTTGCTCTATTTTTACATGTGCACTCGAGAGCGCATTTGGAGTCATGATTTGACTCCATCTTGGTCCAATTCAGAGGAGCGACTAATAGCTATTCGTATGTGTTCACATCCAACCCAGCCTGCTAACATCAAAAGGGTCCAGCGTCCCTCTTCCTTCTCTTATAATCTACTACTCCTATTAGTATTTTCTCAACTAACTATTGAGTTCGTGCCCTACTGATTATCTTATTTTCGCCTAACTCTTGCTTATCGATGGAATGGGTTGCCTTACGTATTCCACATACGTGTTCCAAGGAAGTAGTACAGAAAGTAAAGAACACAATGATTTTAACGTGGAAAACACCCGGGTCAAAAGGTGTAAAAAATCATGACCTGCACCTCTACAGGATTTAACCTCAACTTCACTAAATAACTCTAAGCCTCAACAACGAGTGATTACACAACTCTTGTAACCAACAAGTAGGAATTATAAACTCTAATCCCTATAACTCAACAACTAGGAATTATAATCTCTAATTCCTTTGACTCAACTAGGAATTATAAACTCTAATTCCTAACTACACAGACACCTCCCAAGGTATGCTTTCGCAAAGTCTTTGAGTTTTTCCCAACTCAAAGACTATCTCCTAATTCAGTTTACAACACGCTAAAACTAATATTACATCAATAGCTCAAATACAATGAACAACTCTAAAAATCAAAGCTAAAACTCTTAGCTGAATTATATACTTAGGACCAGGTTCTTCAATGTGTTTCTTCAGTGATTGAGTAGCACTTCGTGAAGTCAATCTATCGATTGTGCTTTTTGCTTTTTTTGTAAATGTGTGAATTACTATGAATTATGCATCTTCTATTTGAGCACAGCTCTCCAAAGAGTCATTCTTTATTTTAAATTCCTCCTTTAATCAAAACTCTCATTACATAGAGTTCTACTTCAAGTAAGTCTTTCTTTAATTCCAACTCTTGTCTCCTTAGTGTTGTAGTAAAACTCCAACTCTTTTGAATTAGCACATACTTATTTATCAGAATCTTTCTCCTCCCACACATAGGACTCTTCAAGATATACTCAGAAGTGAAACTCCTTCTTCACGTAGGACTCCTTTTTCAACTCAAATTGTTTTCCCTTATCATTAAGTGTTTGAATCAAATTCAACTTGTTATATTCCCCACATGATCAGTAGCTTCAGTATATCAGAATTAGCATTTCTTATTCGTTCTTATTTTTAAGCAATCTTATTTGCATCTATCAGTGAAACTGGAAATCTGCTTTCCTATTTGTAGACCAACTCAAGTAACATGTTTCATTGATGTGTCAGTTTCTTAATCATCAAAACTATATAGTACCCAACAAATTCCCCCTTTTTGATGATGACAAACCTCCTTTCTTGTGCATTTAACCATTTTCACCTGTAGGCACTAAAGTATAAAACACTAAAATGAAACAAGTTAGTAATGGGTTATAAACATTGCACAATCCTATTATCTTTCCCCTTTTGGCATCATCGAAAAACTATTTCAATAAAATAATATACTAGCCAAAGTGATTTGTTATGCTATTCATGACCACTGGGGCTATCACCAAAACAATCAGGCAAAGACTCTAGCCAACATAGTAATGTATTAAAGAGAGCAAAAATGAGTCAATTTAGCAAAGATAACCATTTCATTTAACAGACAGAGCATGTTCCACATTAAACCTAAGCTAGTATTAAACAGAGCAAAATAATTGAGCATTAAAAAATATGGTATAAAAATGGGACACGGCTAAGGATATAAATAGTGAGGAGCTGATGAGGAAGGTGGAACAGGTGATATCAACTGTGTCAATTGATGAATGACTTCAACATTTTCATCCCTCTATCAATCAAGGTCAAGCTTCAAGGTCATGATCCTATCCTTAAGGACCTCTTATTCCACTTCATGACTGTCTTGTACAGCTTCTAGTTCAGATTTTTTATTTCAAATAAGTGTTAGCCCTCCTTATTGAAATAGGTAGAGCAACATATTTCATCTGTTCAAGAACATCTATTTTTTTATAATTCAAACCTAATTTAGGACTGAAAATTCCTAAAAAAAATAACCAATTAGGAACTAAAAGGGAAATAATATCCCTTTTCATTCTTTAGAAACATATGTTTCATGTGATTGATGATCTAGCTTAGAAAATCCATAGTAAACAACTGATATTTTAGTTGAGAAAGAAGAAGGAATTTTTGTTATAAGATTAACACATTTGTACACACCCATTTGGAGAGAATCAAACAAATTTTGGTCAACCAATTCATTAGATTTATTAGACAATGAGAGGATGAAGTGTGTGGAATTGGACAGATGTGCTCAACTGTTTCAACTTGGATAGCCTATGCTTATGTCAGTGTAGAACATACCTGATAAGAAGAACTTTGTAGTCATAATTGCTTGCTTTTACCTATTTTTCTGCACAATCTAATACAAAATGAGGTTAGAAAAGTCAAAAATCAAGAATTGGGACACACAACTAAATGTGCAAGACTGAATAGAATAACTTTTGAGCTAATAAGATTAAGAAGAAAAATGATTATTCTAGTCAATCATTGAGGGGAGTTCATGCAATTTTAATCATCCCCAAGTCTAATCTATTCCTTTCAAACTGTTCTCTACTTAGTGCCTTTGGTGCTTCTCCAGTCAATTAAGTAACCCACATAGTCAATAATTTTACAGCCCTCAAGAGTGAAATTACTTTCATTTGAATACCAAAGTCTCAAGCCATTGATTCCCATGAGATATCTCAACATTCTTGTGACAACACCAATTCTTATAAATTACCAACAAAATTATCATCAGCTTGTGTTAGTGTTATTGATGCATAAATCTCTTGATTTGTTGTTTCTCCGTTAATATGCCCTCAGTCTGTACAATAGTTGAACCAAGTGGAACAACATGTTCCTGTGCATGCTCATCAGTTTCACAGTCATCCTCTTTTTCATTTTTTTTAAAATCTCCCTTGCTTCCTCCTTACATGAGCACTACAAATCTGGCCATCTTTCAAATAATCCATTCCCTCTTTAAATGTGGTGAGTGAAAGAAACTTTATTTTCTTCTAGTCTTATGCCTTGAGCAAACTTTATTTATGTACAAATTTTGCTTGCATCCTTTCACTCTCACCTGCAAGATAAATTAGGGGTTAACTTTAGGCACCCAGATAAGCTTGGTTCCTTTCTTATGAGTAAATGAATGAATCAAATTTCTTCTAGCCCATGCAGGCAACAGGTTACGTGACATGTTTCTCTGACCAGGTTTAGTTATCCTTTTCTTGGTCTGAAATAGTTTATTTGCCAGATTTAGGCTGTTGGATCTGCTTTTGGCAGCAACTGGACATTTACTGGTTAGATGTCCAAGGTTTCCACAGATATAGCATGTCTTGATAAACATCAAGACTTTTGTGAAAACCCAAACCAGCTTTTTCACTGTGATATCTTTCACTCAACTTATGAATAATTCTTCAGGAATTTGTCCACCTGTTTGCTCTTTCAAGGTCAAGTTTTAGTTTAGAGACTTCTTGACTCAGTTTATTCACCATTCTGTTGCATTATTGCATTCTTCTTTGTACTTGACCAATTCAAGTTCAACTTTTTCTTATTCTTTACTCTTGGTGTTTTTTCCTTTTTCAGAGAGTGTCAATTTTAGAACTTCAAACTTAAGATCATTATTTAAAGAATCAAGTTGCTCAACCTATTTCTTGAGAGAGCAGTTTTCCTGTTCAACAATGTTCTTGCAAGCTTCTACATCAATAAAATCAAATTTGATTCTTGCAAGAATATTGAACAGCTCATCTCTAACAGAAATTAATTCTTGGAAGTCATCAATTAGTGCACTCATCAAGGAAATAAGTTTTATTTTAGAAAATAAATGCAACTTTTCTTTAAGTTCAAGTATACTTACCTTAGAAGCATCATCTTCTTCCTCCAAGTCTGAATCTCCAAGAGCCATGAGTGCTACTTCATCAACTTCATCATCATCTAAGTCAAATCCCCAAGCTTCTACCATTGCATATTCTTCCCTCTTTTTGGTTTTTTCTTTCAATTCTTTTTCAACCCTTTCCTTTCTCCATTCTATTTTCCAGACAAGACAATCCTTGATATGATGATCAGTCTTACCACACTTGTAGCATCCATTTAGATTTTCATTTAACCATTTCTTGCTACCTATTCCCTTCTTCTTTTTGAAGAATTTGCTGAAGTTCTTAGCTATAAAGGCAACTTATTCTTTATCAAGTTTAATTTCTTCATCACTGTAAGATGCCTTCAGAGCTAAGGTATTCTCTGGGGATTATAGCACTTTAGTTCCATCAATTTCTATTTCATAAGTTCTTAAATTCCCCACTAATTCATCTAGGGTCATGCCTATAAGATCCATATTTGCTTCCCTGATTGCAGTTACCTTAACATTCCACTTTGATTTTGGTAATACCCTCAGTACCTTTTCGACTTGTTCTTCTTCAGATATAGCTTTTCCTAAGGAGGTCAGCTCATTTGTTAAGGTAGTAAGCCTTGTCATCATCTCATACAAGGTTTCATTCTCCTTCATCTTAAATGCCTCATACTCAGTGAAGAGAAGAGAAATTCTAAATTTTCTTACTTGAGATCTGCCTTCATGAGCATTTACTAGAGCATCCCAAATTTGCTTAGCAGTGGTGTATATTGATACCCTGTTGTATTTAGCAGGTCCTAATCCACAGACCAAAATATTTTTGGCCTTAGCATTTTTCTTTAATGCCAATAAGTCATCAAGAGTGAATTCACTTCTTACTTTCTTGACCTATTTCACATATTCTAACTTCATTGGAATAGTAGGACCATCAGTGATCCTATCCCATAACTCGTAGTATTTCCCTTGAATGAATGTTTCCATCCAAGCTTTCAACCAAATGAAGTGAGAACCATCAAAGAGTGGAGGTCTAATAGTGGATTAACCTTCACTGTGACCAGTAGGTGGTGCGGAATTCATCATATTGATCTTTGTCTTAGGTGCTAGCCCTTTTTAAGACAACCTCTCTCTGATACCACTTGTTAGAGTTTGTGCCCTACTGATTATCTTATTTTCGCCTAACTCTTGCTTATCGATGGAACGGGTTGCCTTACGTATTCCACATACATGTTCCAAAGAAGTAGTAAAACAGAAAGTATAGAACACAATGATTTTTACGTGGAAGACGCCCGGGTCAAAAGGTGTAAAAAACCACGACATGCACCTCTACATGATTTAACCCCAACTTCACTAAATAACTCTGAGCCTCAACAACGACTGATTACAAAACTCTTGTAACTAACAAATAGGAATTATAAACTCTAATCCCTATAACTCAACAACTCGGAATTATAAACTCTAATTCCTTTAACTCAACAACTAGGAATTATAAACTCTAATTCCTAAATACACACACACCTCCCAAGGTATGCGTTTCCAAAGTCTTTGAGTTTTCCCCAACTCGAAGACTATCTCCTAATTCAGTTTATAACACACTAAAACTAATATTACATTAATAGCTCAAACACAATGAGCAACTCTTTAAATCAAATCTAAAACTCTTAGATGAATTCTATACTTAGGACCAGGTTCTGTAATATGTTTCTTCAGTGATAAAGTAGCACTTCGTGAAGTCAATCTATCGATTGTGCTTTTTTACTTTTTTTGTAAGTGTGTGAATTACTCTGAATGATGCATCTTCTATTTAAGCACAGCTCTCCAAAAAGTCATTCTTTATTTTAAACTCCTCCTTTAATCAAAACTCTCATTACATAGAGTTCTACTTCAAGTGAGACTCTTTCTTTTATTCCAACTCCTGTCTCCTTAGTGTTGTAGTAAAACTCCAAATTTTTTAAATCACCATATGCTTATTTATCAGGATCTTTCTCCTCCCACACATAGGACTCTTCAAGATAGACTCAGAAGTGAAACTCCTTCTTCACGTAGGACTCCTTTTTCAACTCAAATTGCTTTACCTTATCATTAAGTGTTTGAATCAAATTCAACTTGTTATATTCCCCACATGATCAGTAGCTTGAGTATATTAGAATTAGGCTTTCTTATTCGTTCTTGTCTTTAAGCAATTTTGTCTGCATCTATCAGTTAAACTGAAAACCTGCTTTCCTATGCATGGACCAACTCAAGTAATATGTTACATTCATGTGTCAGTTTGTCAATCATCAAAACTATATAGTACCCAACACTAATATTATATCAATCAAAACTAATGTGTTCCCATATGTTGTTGCTTATGTGTATTTTTATATATTGTATATGTCACTTCATCACAGGTGATAGTAAAACAGATATTCACTTCTCTCCATTCCCTTATTTATACCAAAAATACTATAGCCTCTCTGTTTTTACATTTAAAGCTACTAGAATACTTATCCTAGCTTGATTCATCTCTTAGTTGCATGCTTAAGGGGCTTATGTCTTGAAATTTTCACGAAGTGTTGGGGACTTATTCATTTTCAAGACTCCTAAACATTGATGATTTTCATTTTGGTCTTTCCGACCCCGAGACATTAGTTTTTGAGTTAATTCATGTTCAAGGATTTAAGAAGTATGTCTTGGGGGAGTTTTTAATTTTTCGGACAAGGTTTGGGACACGTTTGGATCACGAATTCAGCAAGTCACCGCGATAGGGTTGCGTCACGGTGATATTTTATTTGGCACGTACATCGCATCGTGGTAAAGGTATTTTTCGCCAGTTCTTGATTTATAATTGAATGCATGTGTCATGATCTTTATCCTAGTGTGTGAAGTTCTTATGAGGTAAAGAATGTTCATAGGAATCACATAGAACAGAGTTAAGCTAAGAGCCTTTGATTTGTCCAAAGTTTGGTATTTGATTTTATAAGAGTCAACTTTGAATGTGTATAACTTTTTATATACGTGGATTTTTTCAGCTCAATACTCACTAAATTGTATATAATTGAATTATCTGTCCAACAATACCAATTTTGCCTTAATCCAATACTCGAGCGAAAAATTATGATCAATTTCGTCAAAACCAGTAAGTCATTGCGATAAGACCGCATTGCGGTGACCCTGTTAACCATATTCCAACTACGAATTTAATTGCCTAAGGAGAAATTGTGTCTTTTCCCCTCAACCTCGTCATCCATAACACGATTTGAGGTATATTTTAGGTTATAATTGTCCTTCTTCTCCAATTCTCCTCTCAGAGAAACCCTAATCATCTCCCAAGAACATCAATTTCATTACTTTCTCTCTAAAGAAACCAACAATTCAAGTTTTCCAAGTTCAAGAACCTTCAAGAAAGCTTCAGGAATGATGATTCCTTCCAAAGATAAGGGCTTAAGGTATGTGGGAGTTCATCCATGGGTCCTCTTTCACCCATGGAGCCCAAAAAACTTTTCTTTAATTAAAGATATGAACTTTTCCTTTTGTTTATAAAGTATCATGTGTTCAAGATGAATTTAAATCAGGATTTCCTTTGTAATTTGACTAAATTCATGTCCAAGGATGTTTTTATGAAAAGTTAGGTTATCTCATGCTTTAAGTTTCGATTCCCATGACGTATCCAATTGAATTTCATGTTATAATATTGAGTTATGAACTTTCCCATATCTACAAGTGTTTCCAAGTGAATTAATCTATCTATTCTTTGAGTTGCATGTTTCTGTGTCCTATCCCATTGATTTCGTGTTAAATTCCCAACTTATGAAATTAGTCATGCACCCATGTTGTATTCATATGTACATCATATTCCCATGTTCAAGTTCATGATCCCTTTGTGTTTGATGAATTGCCCATGTTAGGATCTTTGAACCATAATCACTTAT
The DNA here is from genome assembly GCF_002878395.1 of Capsicum annuum. Lineage (NCBI taxonomy): Eukaryota > Viridiplantae > Streptophyta > Magnoliopsida > Solanales > Solanaceae > Capsicum > Capsicum annuum. Next base: position 29,260,158 of record NC_061119.1, read on the forward strand.
TTTAGTGTTTCAAGATTGATATCGTATTTTGTACTCATTCAGTGCGGGTGGGTTATGAGCACCCGATACCTATGTGTTTTATATGATTTTCTTTTTCAAGTAACAAGTTAGACAGAATCATGATTTTATTCCCATATTCAGATTATCTCCTTTATAATGAAAGTTCCAGTTTTACTTGATGTTAAGGACATTAGTTATCATGATCAATAGTTTGCTCAGTTAAGCTTAGTTCAGTTCAGTAATCAGTTTCATTCAATTGGGAGTAGGATTTAGCTCCCAACGAATTCAGGGATGGGAGCTCACATGGCAGTAGAGGGTGTGACCTTTCATAGCAGTTCCTGAGTTCTAGCACTATGTAGCTATCGTAGATTAGAGATATCAACCTTCCAGATGAGGGTTGATAAAGTGTTTACCTGTCAGTTGAGGGTAACACGTATCTCATTAGAGCACCTTCCAGATGACAGTGACTCATTAGTCCATCAGGACATTAGTTTAGTGGATCCACACATCTATTGTTAGTACCCGTGGTACGGTGCTGACACCCTGCCAACTGGGTTATAGGTTGGACACCACTTAACTCAAAGTGAGGCATATTGGTTAGATGATACCTCCCATAGTCTCAGTTCAGTATTCATTATAGAATTCAGTTCAGGTTTGACCATAGCATACAGTTCATCAGTCATTCAGCTACCAAATTTTAGTATTTCATTTTACAGACTATTTTAGAATCATGTTATATGTTTGGTCATGCATTCTCAGATTTTATATCTTTCAGTCTTTTAGATTTTGGATTGATCTCAGTGACATAACAGATATACACTTAGTCTTGCATTCTCGGATATCATAGTTTTCATGCATTCATGCTCAGTATATTTGTGTATTGAGATCCTTGAGTTATGTGGATTTCCACTTCGTAGTTTCAGACCCAGTATTCACATAGTACCCATGTTTTACTGTCTTCCAGCTTAAATTCTACTTATATTATAAAAGTAAAGTTCTAAGAAACTAAGTGTAGTGATTCACCAGCTTATCAGATTATGTTTGTTGCTCATGTTTTAAGATATTTCAGCTTTCAATTTATTTCAATCTCTTAGTGAGTCTACTTATACTTAGCATACATGTTCTAAGATTACGTATAAATCAGTTTTTACTTATTGCATTCACCCCCGCTTACTAAGTACGTTTCAAAAGTATTGATCCACATATATATTTGTGTGGATATATTGTTTCATAATGTAGGTACCCGTTATAGTCCACACACCATGATCAGACAGTTGCAGTTCCAGCTAACAGGTGATGAGCTCTCCTATTTTGGGGACTTCATTCAGATGTTATTCATGTACTTTACTTTATTACTCATATGTATTGATTAGTGGTAGCTGGATTCATGTTCCAGCTATCTATAGTCAGTATAATAGAGGCTTCATAGATGTCAATCAGAGTCAGTCATGTAATTTCAGTTCTCTCTTTAGTTTTATCAGATTGTAAATTTTATCAGTATTGTTTTATCCAGATTTTATCATGATTATATTTCCACACAGTAGAACCAGTTATTTAATATACTATAAATCAATTGCTCAATAGTATGCCAGTTCATGGGTTAGCTTGGGATCACTTATGGTACCAAGTATCGTGTTACGGCTAGGGGGTAGTCTCGGATCGTGACACCAAAATAGAGTTTTACATACAAAATGGTTTTTTCCTAATTTTCCTAAAAGTTAGGAGGCAACTCTAAAAAATGAATTTTCAAAATACAAGAGTCACGAAAATGCCACCATATGTTGTGTGTTGTTTCGACCAATTCGAAATAGGGCGAGACAGAATGGCGACTCTGGTGGGGACAAACTTAGGTTTTGATCTTAGCAAACTTAGTTTAGGAATATTATTTAGGATATTTGTCTATTTCTTGTACAACATTTATGTTTATATCATGCTTTGTCTGAAAGGACGCAAGCCAAATCCAAACCTGCGTACCTTATTTGTTTGATCAACACTACCTGTTACTGCTATCTCATTTGCATTTTTCTATCGAGTCCTTTACCGTACACACTTCACATATTATTGTTCATGCGGGGGTGGGGGGGGTCTCACACTCCCCTAAACCTTATTTGAATTTCATAGTTTCAGAGTCGGTGAATTTAGGTTTGTGTACCTTCTCGCAATAATTTAGTCCCACTTTGAAATATCTAGAAAAATCTTACTCAAGAAATAAGTCATGCTACATAAACCATAGGCGGAACGGTCCAAGGTATAGTCTTCGCAACTAGGAAAACACCCTTTTGTCAGAAGGTTATGAAACCTTTAAGACATATTTTGTGTTAGAACAGATTCATATAGTCTAGAAATTGAACATTAATGTATTCAGAACAATCAGACTGACCTTCTTTTACTCTTCCTTCATCCGACATTATTTTCAAGTCAATAGATATAGAGTATTATCAAAACTCACCAACATTTGAAATTCCCTTCTCGAATACAGAACATTGTTAAAAATTTGCTTCACCAATATCTTTCTCAAAGTCCATGAAAGTCGAGTGTTCTCAAAAATCTTTGCTTTCGTTTGACTTTCTCTTTAAGTCCACAAATAGAGAATATAACAAAAAAACTTCACCTACGTCTAACTTCTTTTTTATCCAAAGGAGAATGAAATGTCGTCAGGCATTCTTCCAACATTTGATTCCTTTTTTTTAGTCAACAGAAGTAGAATATTATTCAAAACTCTGTATTTATTTTACACCCTTCTTCAAGATAATGAATATGTAATATTATTCATCTCCACCCACTTTTAACTCTCTCCAGCCAATGAGCGTGAGGCATCATCAATACTCCTCTTGCATTTGACATCTCTATCACAAGATCATCATCAATAACGAGGCTTAAGATACTTACTTTTTAAAAGGCATCATTTTAGCTCACTTTTATCAACTCATACCGACTGTACATATTTATCACCATCATCAAGGCCTCTCAATGGCCCTTATTGGATATATCCCTTTTTCAAGAAAACTTAAAATTATTCTAAATCCAATATGTGTCAAAATCTAGGGCCTATTGCCCTTATTGCCCGTTAGTTTGGACTAAGGCCTACCTCTAGAAAAAGAGGCTTCAAATGTAGGGCACGTTTACTTAAAATTGTCCGAATGTACTTTTCCATCGATGTGAACTAACTCTTTAACTTCCATTTATGTTTGCATTATCCCCCAACAGAGGCTGATTGTGTTGATCGATAGAATTAGATAACTTAAGCTATATCTCAAGAACGAATACCAATGTCGTCGACCCGACTAGAAGTGTCCCAACACATGCAAACATATCAGGGACTTTCAAAAGACAAGATGGTGCAGATAAGGATGAATGTATTCTTCTCTTGGAACAATAACTCGAGACGTTAAGAGGAGAACTACACCAAGGAAGGGACTCCACACATCCATCCATGACTACTCTATTGTGCCCTCCTCTTTTTTTTGTCACTAGGAACTCCAATACCTGCACATTATCTGTCAATTAAACGTCCTGCAATAGTTATTGACTTAGCAAATCCGTCATCCCCATTTACACCCATCAACTCCCATAAATTTCCTCATTGCACCCCACATCCTAATGTTATCACATCTGCTCGTGATACTCAATAAACAAATCACGCTACCTTTTGAAAACCATATATTTCTTCAATATATGTGACTGAGACACCTACTTTCACCGTACCTCCTAAAAGTAGATTTTTGATGAATACAAGGACAAAAAAAGACGATGTAATCGTAAACGAGCTTCGCAATCTAAAGAGGATGATGAGACACTCCAAGAAACTCTAGGCAGCGAGCATTTGGACTATGAAGATTTATGTATCCAACTAGATGTTGGTTTGCCAATCGGGTTCAAGGCACCTAAGTTTGACTTATTTGATGGAACCGGCGATCCTCATACTCATTTAAGAGCATATTCTGAAAAATTGTTAGGGATTGAAAAAAAAAAAAAAAGCTCATAATGGAGTTGTTCACTAGAAGTCTATTCGGTAAGGCTCTCACTTAGAACACCAAACAAGACCCTCTTCTTTGGCATCAATAGAGCGACATGGCTGAAGACTTTATAAATCGTTTCAAGTTTAACACAGAAATCGTACCTAATCAACTTTCCCTCATTAGTATACAGAAGAAGCCCTCTGAATCATTCCAGAAATATGATCGACGATGGAGGTCTAAGGTAGGAAAAGTCCATCCACCAATGGCCGAAAACGAATTGACAAAATATTTTATTCGCGGTCAAGAACGGGTCTATTTCAAAAGGATTATGTCCACATTAGGGCAAAAGTTTATTGATTGCGTCAAATGGGGAATTTTGTAGAAGGCACAATTAACGCTGAAAAGATTAATTTGACAAACAACTAGAGCGAGTCTACCCTGTTGGAGTTCATCAGAGATGCCAAGGTGGAGAATGAAGAAGAAGTATCTATTGTAATACCGCACTTTTCAAAACTTGAATCATCCTAATCACTTCAAAATCCTGAAAACGAACTGATGCAAATATTGAATCACAAGCTACATCATGCCTACAATTCCAAAAAATTACCTTCAACCCCAAGCTCCCACACATCAAAATCCATCACATCCATGTGTACCAATCCAAGTATCAGTTTATCAAAATCAGACACCTTTTGCGCTAAGACAAAATTCAAAGGGTAAGCGCAATCAAAGTCGCACTCAAATTGTTGAACTAATGACACTTTTGTTTGAGAGACTGAGAGTTGTAAATTTATTGCAACCCGAGCTGGGGAAGATTCCTAACCCATTACTTAAATGGTTTGATGAAATAAAGCGATGTATTTTCCATTATGGAGTTCAGGGGCACGATACTAAAGATTGTAATAGGTTAAGGTAAAGAATTTAGTTCTTGATCAAGGTCGGGGAAATCCAACATAACGTACTGCAACCAAATGCAAATAATGATCCATTGCCCAATCACGAAAATAAGGAGTGTATATGGCATGAGGGACACCATCCTCCACGTTGAGCCAGCAGGGCCTTCTAATAATCTACTCTACAGAGAAGTGCTAACTTTAGCGAGAACACAATTATAGATGAATCCAAGTTGATCGACCCAGAAACAATCAATAGAGTCCTATATTTGAAGGCATAAGATTTTCTTCTAATTATTATGTAACAAAACTATGTTCTGGCCTGATTTCTCATAGTGAGATACGTAGACATCCCTCATCGGGTTACTTAAGTAGAATCACTTCTTCTTTTGTAATTCGAACTACGTGCGACCTAATTTCCCTCGGTATGATACGTAGGCATCTTATATAAGGCTTGGTCCCTTTAAATACAAATTCTATCTTTCCTTAATGGCAAGCAGAATTTGAGCATGACGAGATCTAGAAGACCCCGTTAATTATTTTCGTAGATACGCAATTAAAGCCCTTAGGTCCATGACAAAGGATCGTTAGGTAAAGTCCCTCAGAAAGATGAAGGCAAATTTAGAAGATGCTCCAAAAATCAATAAAGTCTAGGACGTTTAACTTGGAAGTGTTACAACCAAGGTTGATTCATACCAAATAATGCAAGTCATCACTAAATTGCAAGGCATCAACGGGGAACATTTTTTCTACAATATCGAAAGAAATGCACCAAGGGTTAATATGGAAGACCCTTAAACCACTTAACCAAAGATTTTCTCTACAAATACTGTTAAAAGATACTATCAATCAAAACACCTCAGAATTACATCGACGATCAGTGCAAGATCGAATACTCGTTACGTCAGCCATAAGGAGGTCAACCGGATCTTCAGGTGGCACATGCCTATTAAAGGACTGGAAAGAAAGTGCATGTAACAAGGAATGATAATCAATACCCACAATTCTCAAAAGGATTTCAAAAAATACGCTCAAAAGTATTCAAGCTTGGATTACGACTAATATATCAATCATGAAATGATGTCTAAATTGGTTGATTCCATGACTGTAATGGACCCAAAAAGAGTTCATGTACAAAAATGTTCACAAGATAAGGAGACTATCTAAGAGACGCCTAAGAAATAGTCAGATTTTACGCAAGGAAGACTCGTGCATGTATCCAAGCCTCTTGCTTCAATCAAGAATACATATGGAGATAACTTACACATGGCGTTCACTGCTCTCTCAAAATCATGTCACGAAGAACCGACCTTGGTATAAAAACTTCAAAACTTGATTAACAAAGGCATCGATCCAAGATGCTATTCAGAAAAATGATAGGATGTCGAAGACTTACATAAGAGACACCTCTTGGAAGTGACCAAATGAGCCTTTAAAAGGCAAGCTCATAAATTACAATTTTACCATTCTCCACCTACCCACCTCTATGGCCAAATTTTCTTAAATCCCCTCTAAATTTTCTTGATTCTCCATACACGAAACTACGTTAAGACCTGATTCGTGTTCTAGCATACGTAGGCAGCCCGTCATGATCGGTCATATCAATAACATAATCTTTCTATCTTTTCAAAAGTTTTATTTGTCATCTCAAGCTACATCAATTGCGTCGCTTTGACAGAAGTCGAAAGCAAAGATCAAGATAGAAAAAGTCCCCCACTCAAAGATATACTAGTATGGGCTCGTCATTTGGAATCATGAAGCGTCACTACTCTACATCTTTAATCTACCAAATAGATTCTCATTTGTTAGAGGGTAGAAAGACGATACAGATGCTAGGCTGAGTTCTCGATCAGTATAGAATCAACACCCTCTCCCCAAACTAAGAAACTTTCTTTAAGAGCAGGAACAACGATGCTACAACAAAGTTCAAATATATTGGAAGCTCAAATATTGCCTCACCATCACGAGATGAACACCCAAGTATCGTCAATTTATTTATAATTATACCAAGAGACTAAAGAATTTTCTCAAATTTTATAGGTCACGATAATGCTCAAGGAAGCATGTAACAAACATCTTACAACATTCCATCAGAAGCTCAACATCGCATCGCTATCACAAGGCAGGAGTCTAGGTTTTATCAATTTATTCGCTAATACTTTATAGCTCTAAAAGAAATTTCTTGATTTTTTTGTAGGTCACATTAAAAAGATATTCCTGTTAAGCTTCGGCCATCAAGTACCAACAAATTTTCCACAAAACTCTAACATAATAAATACGGGCAAGTCCACCCTGAACAATAGGACAGGGCAAGTCCATCCCGAACAATAGGACAGGGAAAGTCCACCCCGAATAATAGAAAAAAGGAAGTCTGCCTCATATATAGGACAGGGCAAGTCCGCCCCAAATAATAGGACAGGGCATGTCCTCCCCAAACAATGGGATAGAACACGTTCGCCCCGAACAATGGGATAGGGAAAGCCCGCCCCCAAAAATAGGGCATATAACACAACTTTCACTTCCTCATCCAACTGTCTCACCAAATGGAGCACTTTACATTTTCAGCAATCATACTACCGGTCAGAAACCTCTACAGCGCAAGACACATCACCAATCATACCTATAATACATTCACCCACCATGACAGAGACGCTAATATTTGTTTGATTATTTATACTCTACTCTTCACATTAGAGTTTCAATTTACGATTTTTGACCAACAGGTACTTTTTACCCTTTTTTATGTCTTGTAGGAATATGCACTACAACATAGAACTACCCTCTTGCAGCAAACTGGGGAAAGCTAGCGGAATGTCAAGAATCTCTAGCTACGTCAAGGATTCGGGCGAAGAAACTCAACTCAGCTCAATCATTTCATTTTTTCCTTAGTGTCATCACCCAATGCCGTCTCAATCCGACACTGGGGTAATTTTTGAAAATCCACGATCCTTTTTCCTTCTCAAATTCCTCAGAAGGTATTGCTATCCAATATCTCCTTATTCCCAGCTATTTCGAATAGCCAATTCAGGGATAAACACAGCCATGATTTCGTTCGTGCCCAGATATTAGGAATCAGCACCAGAAAAACCCAGTGTCACCATGATTCTACACTGGGCAAATTTTGATATTTATCAAAATTTGCTATTATTCAAACTACAAATGGCCTGACTTCTCGTAAAACTCGAGATATGTAGGCAGTTCAGAAACCAAAGCTCGTCCATAATCTTTCAAAATTTCTTTTCGCCCAAGATAAAATTGGATACGTCAACGGGATTGCCCAAAGATTTTAACATTAATCTTCGGTGAATCGGGGGCAACTGTTGACACCCAATTTTGGCTTGCTCTGTTCCCTTTAATTTTTTTCAGTGCTCCTCGACCCTAAATAGTTTTTCAAAAATAAATTTGTATTTTTGTTTCTATTTCTGAGAATTTTGAGAAGAATAAAAAAGAGGATATATTTTTCTATCATTTTGTAAAATATTTTAAATTAATTATTTTTAACATCAAAAATCAGACAAAAATATTTTAATCGCATTCACATTTTGTCTAATTTTATCTTTTCGGATGATCTATTGCTACTATATATTCTTATAATATATATGTCCTTAATTTATGCGTACATATATATTTTACTATAATCTTACATATAATTATTAACATAATGTATATAATATTATCTATATGTGTGTGTGTGTATATATATATATATATATATATATATATATATATTGTCAATATTATAAAATTAAAGTTACAAATTATCAAATTGGATGTGTATACTAAATTACTTATATAACTTATATACGTTATACTGAAAATAATTTTTAGGGTAGCAAGAGACATCGATAAGATTAATTTCAGTAGAAAAGGAGCGTTCGAGCCAACATTATTACATTTTCAACTTTGTTTTATTCAAACCCAATTGCTAAAATTAGCTCAAAACCCGGTCTAATTCCCACATCCACTTTATCAATTCACCCCACAGAATATCAACAAATCAATCGTTTCTTCACCAGCGAAAAAAAAAATTCATCAATGTATTAATCCGATCTGCTGATTACTTTCTAATCAGAGGGTTCCGAAATTTTCAGCTATTTTTATATATACACATATGTAGGTATATATAATTTTGATCTAATTAATTATCTGTTTATTTATGTATTTTGTCTCACTTCCTTTTATTTTTCAAATTAAATTCAAACTATCCGATCAAAGATCCAACGGATAAAAAATAATCACTTTTCAATCAACTCTTTATATTTATCTATATATATATATATATATATATATATATATAAATTTATATTTTTTTTTCAGAGTATTTGTTTTAGCTGTCTGATCTTCTAATCAAATGGATCAGTTTTGGTTAAATTCTCAAAGCACAATACGCGTGATTACTCTTTCTAATACACACCATGCATACACATTTTTCAAAAGAAAACCCATCGACACACCCCATCTTTCTTACAAAACTAGAAGTGTAAGGCCCGTGTAGAACATGTGGATTGCAAGTTTTAAGTTTTAGGATTTATCTTGGAATAGAAAGTTTGAGCAGTAAAATATTTTTATTAGTATGAGTGAGCTGAGGGGGTCACAATTGGAACCTTTTTTTAACCTTTTTGTTGAATTTTGCGATCAGAAATATAAAGAAAAAATAGGCGTAAATCTGATGAAATAGCTTAAATCAAATATCCAGCAGATTATTGATTTTCAATATTACAAAGATTAAGAATCATGTAAACTTTCCCGATAAAGATAATACACAACTTAAATTCGATATTGTTTTGTTTAATTATTATTTTTAACACAGGAAAAGAGGTTAAGAAAATGCGAAGTATTTGGTAGCACAGTTGTGATAGATACACATTTTTTGTACCTAAATTTACTTTATTTATATTTAAATTAGTTTATAAAAATCTTTTGAAAATAATCTTTATACTTCTTTTCTTTAATTTCTTTAAAATATAGTAATAAAATTTACTTATGTTTTATTCTTCTCACACTTTACTACATACATTTTATTCTCTTTAAATCTCATTATGCCATTTTACTCTCTTTAAATATCACTGTACATTAAAATCATGATTGAAGCAGTTGAAGCAGAAATCAGTTAATTTTTAAATTTTTTTTGTTAATTATTGTTATTTACAGTACTTTTTATTTTATTTTCAAATAATATATGTTGTTTTATATCTTTTGCTGTCCCGTCTCAATTTATGTGACACTAATATAATTTTGATAGTCAATCAAATATTTTATGTTGACATATCATTTTGTTATTCTTATTCGTCTAATACATAAATGACTTATAACAAGGAGTGATATAGTAAAATCATCGTTCGAAAGATGAAAATTTTAATTTAAAACATTAAGATTTAATTTCACATTTTATGTCTATTTTATTTTTTATTAAATATTATTTATTTTCTTAATACCTAGATGACTCATACTAATTAATTAAGAGCAATTGATTATGTTATTACTATAAAAATTAATATAATTTTATCATATCGAATAGCAATCATCGATAATTCACCGGAATAGTATATTAATTAAATACGGGATGCTATATTTGCATATGCAAAGTATGATATTATTAAACATTATTGGATAGTGCATTATTTTTATCTTTCACAATAATAAAATTTTACTATATATTTTTCTTTATTTTTTTTTAACTTGATACATATTGACCCAACACAAATTCTAAGAAAATATTCATTAGAAATTTATTTTATTAAATTAAATTTATTAATTTTGTACTTTAAAAATTTAAAGTTAAGTTTAAATATTAGTATTTATATATAAGAAGAATAAAAAATAATTTTAAGATTTAAATTTACTAAAATAAATAAATAAATAAAAAGATTAATTTTCTATATAAAAGTCAATTGAAATAATAAAATTAATTTACTTTAAATATTTAGTTAAAATTAATTAATATAATTTTTTATTTGGTCATGATTTATGTTGCACCGATAAAATTTTGAGAGTTGAATAGAACTTTTATTTATTTTTAAAAAAATATTTTAACTTGTTAATTATTGTGATTTATAATAATTTTTATGTATTTATCAAATAATATATTTACTCCTTATGTCCCAATTTATGTGGCTTCGATACAATTTTGAGAGTCAACTAAATTTTTTTATATCTTTTAAATATTTTAAGTTGTTAATTATTATGATTTGCAGTACTTTTTCTTTTATCTCAATTTATGTGGCATTGTTAAAATAATGAGAGTCAATAAAATTTCTATATGTCTTTTAAATATTTTAAGTTATTAATTATTGTGATTTGTGATAATAAATTAGTTTTAAACATGATAGTCAATTAAATAAATAATTTTTTTTACTTCCAATATGTAGTTATAGTTAATTAATATAAATTAATAGAATATATTAAATATTTAACCATTTTAATGAAATAATGGAATTATTATATATTAGGATATGATATGTAATTAAATGGGAGCAGAGGGGTGTTTTGGTAATTACGTAAGAGGTGGTTGAAACCACCTCTTCTATCTCTATTATCTTAAAAGTATGAACAGCCTTATAAATCATGTTTGAGTTTTTTGTCCTTCATTAAAAGTCCCTTCTTTAGACAAAATCGTCTTTTTACTTATTTTTTTGAATTATTAATTAATTTTATTTATAATATTAACTCCTAAATATATGGAAAGAATCGTGATAAAATAAAATTAGGACTCCTAAAACATATGGTAATTCTTTTTATCTTTTTCCTTATTTTATCCAGCAATTGTCATTTAATTATTGTCTACTGTGAGATTAATTAAACACTTCTACTAATTCTCCTTGAACAATTTCTCTTTTTCTTTGCGAGCAAATTAGATTTATGTCCTTTCGGTTCATGGAATTTTAATACGTAGTATATTAGAAATCAGTTTTCATCTCTTTTATTCTTTTTATATTAGTCTCTTATTATGATTTAAATTACTACCAAATTGATTAAGATGTAAAAACTATGAAAAACTTCTGTATCCAACAGAAAAAAATAAAAACAAAAAGAAATTAAAATTTCACCTTATTTAAGCAAGGGTTTTATCAAACTTTTTCAATGAACATATGACTTCTTTTACAAACACACACTTCTTCTCCATCAATGCAAAGGTTCAAATATTCATCACGTAAAAGTTTCTCAAATTAATAGCTCCACTGTGACAATATATTCTATTGAAGACTAAAATTTGTTAGTTTCAATGTGTTTTCAATATTTCTTTTTAATAACGATAATGGTGTGTGTAGACACGTAATTTTGTCCCTCCTCGATATCATTTTACCTATTTTCACCTTACCCTACCCATGTAATTACATTCCACAAAAATAAAAAATAAAAAAAAATCTCAACAAAATCCCTAACAAACTTTATTTCTTTTAAATATCCTAACAACCCTTTCAATTAAAATAAGACACCTAACCATTACCCCTCCAATTAAAAAACAACATCTCACCCTCTCTTTTTCTTATCCACAAAGAAAGAAACATGGACTAAAAACAAAAATAAGAGGAACCTTCCAGGAAGGGTAGTACTCATTCTTTTTTCATTATATATAACAAAGGGGACAGACATAGGAAAAGGGGGGATGCCAATTTTTTTCTCTTCTCCTGTCCTTCTTCTTCGCACCAAATATCTATTATCTTCTCCACAATTATCCTCACCAGAACTCACGCACACACCCAGATCTGAGATAGATTGAACAAGAGAGAGATTTGAACAACGAGTGAGAGAACAAAGTAGAGGGGCCGTGAGAGCTGAGAGAACGCGAGTTCATGAGTTGGTTACTGTTCCGGCGACAAACTTGTCGAAAATGCATCAAAGCCATCATGAATCTGGTCACCATCGCAATACATCATAATCAGTATTTCTTTGTCATTTTCAGTCATCGCTGAGGTTACAGGAGTTGTGTCGACTTAAAACAGTCAAGCGAATCTCGATTTGTTTTCAATTCTGTTCCAGCTCATTAAAACCTGGTCCAAATTTTTTAGTCTCATGATTTTGTTAGCTCTGGTTATACTGGTTTTCAGGTTCCGTCGTGTATTGGAGTTTTGGGTTCTTCTATTTTGCGTTTCATCATCGAAATCGGGTTTCAGGATTCATTGGGTGGTATTCCGGTTTCGGGGTTTGGTTTTTCTGTTCGTATCGATCAGTCCATCAAGATCAGTTTTGGAGTTTTTTTTTTTGAGTTTTCTCGATATCAAGGTCAGAGTCGTCGCTGTTGAGGTTCTATTTGAAGTTCCAAGGTCGGGCTTCTTTAATTCTTATTATCAACGAAAGCCGATTATCGGAAGGTCCATCTCTACAACTTTTGCATCTTTTCTTATTTTAACTTGGTATATCGATGTTGTGATTATGAATGCTCGATGTTGTTGATGTTATGACTATGCGCTTGATGATGTAACTTTGGTTGTTGAGGAATGAATATGATTAGTTTTAATGGCGTGATCGATAAAAAGAAAGTTGGGGAGGGAATTAAAAATTTAACAAAGAGAGTATATTAGGATTAATTTTGTTCGATTGTTGATGTGGAACGTGATGGAATTATGATATGTTGAAATGGATAGGCCAATGTAGGTTCGGGTAAGCAAATTTAGGATTAAGTGTCTTGTGGAATGTTAGAATGTGAAATGTGTGTTGAACGTTTTATAATTTATTATTTTTAGATTAAAATGTACTATTTGGCCAGGGAATGCCCCGAGGATTTATGTCTATTTTCTGGGGAATGCCCCGACGTATTATGTTGATGGAAGACATTCGTGATGAAGGCCCGAGGCATCGGGTAAAGCGCGGGAGCGTAGTTAGGTTAGCGTAGGATAGAATAGGATTTCTTTTCTCGCATTTTTCTATTTTTGGACTGTATAGTTGGACTGAACATTATTATTTTGGTTTTGGATTTTTGTTTAATGTTTGTTTGTGTGTTTTGTGTGGCTTATACATTCGTAGTGTTAAATTAGCCGATACGCTCTATCAAGCGACCGTGGTCGAACCACGGGATCGAGGGGTGCCTAACACCTTCCCTTCAATCAACAGAATTCCTTAGTCGGAATCTCTATTTGCCGATCAGTTTATAGAGTCATACTATTTTTGAAAAGGATTTTCAAAGGTGACTTGGCACACCCGATTTATGTCAACTGGCGACTCTGAATTAAAATGTAAAAAGTACTTTTCGAAATAAATTTTTAATCTTTTGTCACTTTAATAATAAAAACCCTTTCAAACTTAAAAATATATATTTTTGGAGTCAAAAAAAAGGGGTGCGACAGCTCTGGTGACTCTGCTGGGGATGTTTTCAGAATTCAGTCTTATTTTTTGAGTCGTATCGGCTTTGTTTGGTATTATGGGTGTATAAACATTGTTTGTGATTATTGTTTGTGTTATTGTTATCACTGTTGTGCGTTTTCATGCTCTTTGTGTACAGTATTTATCCTATATATTACCGCTTTTATATTTGGCATCATGTGTCTACCCGCAGGCCTTTTTTTGCAATAAGTCCATAGTACACGTGTTTTACACGACCTCTAGTTGAGTCACCCTTATTTTAGGGGGGAGAGCTGTCGGTGTTATGGAGTAGGTAGAAAGCAAAGCATCCACTATAGACCATACGCTCCCCCGAATAGCCTTGTTAGTGAACCACAATGTAGGTCAGCCTTTAGCTCATGCTTGTGTACATCATACTGAGACCTAGCGGAACCCACATGGCCCTTTGTAGGAGACTCACCTGTAAAGCATCCCTACGTACTAACTGTTGCATCTTTAAGGGTAATGTGGTCATTTGATTGACTGATTTAAAAAAAAAACATTTGTTAGGAGTAAGGTGCGTAGACAAAAAGCAAAAACGAAAAAAAAATAGAAAAAGTGAGTCGAAAAGAATGAATCAAACGGAGTGTCTTAGTTATTTTAGAGTTCTTTATTGCTTTTGTTCTTCACAATCCAAAAACTCAAAAAGATTTTTTTTACGTTTTGCATTTATCTTCTCAAAGTACCGTAAGTTCAACAAAAAAAAGAAAAAAAAAGGTTTTGTTTGCATTTTCTACTTGTTTGTCAAAAGTAAAAATACCAAAAAGATTTTTCTTCATAATTAGTGGTGTCAGTCTTAGTTGAAGTGTCTAGTTGAAAATCAAAATAAAAGTTTTTATTCGTTTGTTTTTGGTTGTGTCTCTTAAGTTAGGATCAATTTATTAGTTAATCGTTAATTGTTCAATCTGGATGAACTACGCATACCTGATTCCCTTCCCTCGGGTTGGGATACGTAGGCAACCCTCTATGGGTCCGGTAATCTTTGTTTTGGCCTTTGTCTTATTATTAGCCTAGGTCTCTCGCCCTGTAATCTAGATTTGTTAGCCAAGTAGACTGATTTATCTCAGTACTTCTGTTCGGTAAATTGGAGTCATGAAATGGTCTGTCCCATCGATATATGCCTGCGTCAAAAATCCCAAGGGTTGGGAATCTTCTACTCCTATCAAATTTTTGAGATAGCGTCTTATATGTTATTACAGGATGGATTTGTCCACCAAGTCTAGAGTCCTGATGGTTGTCAAAGTTCCCAAAAAGTTAATCAAGTGGTGGAAAATGTTTAACTATGTTGATCAGCAGAAACTAATTAAAATATTAGGTGATCTTACAAAACTTCTGCATGTTAACCCTCGTCCAGATTTAATAGAGGTTGTGTTGACCTTTTGGTATCCAAGTAGTTTGGTGTTCAGGTTTAGGGAATATGAAATGACTCCTACTTTGGCAGAAATATCCGGTTTGTTGCATTTGCCCTATATCGAGAAAGACATGATTCGAGCACGAAATCATACTAGCGTGAGGTTTTTGTAGTCTTGTGGTTTAAAAAGTAAGGGTATGCATTTGGGTTGTTTAAGTAATTCATGGGTTTCCTTAGATTTTTTGTTCGCTAGATTCGGGCCCTCGAAAGGTTTTGATTACTTTTGGGAAGAATTTCATATGACTAAGGAGAAGTGGGAGAGAAAGCGTCTTGAAGTCTTCACCCTCGCTTTGTTAGGTACTTTAGTATTCCGCTAGAGAAAAGACGTATTAATACACATTTGCAATCTGTGGTGATGGCTCTATTTCATAAGGATCAAAATTACAAGGGCATTAATCAAAAGGGCAGGTTCACTCTCATACCCATGATCTTAACAGAAATATATAAGGCTTTAACCGAAGTGAAGCGGGGATGATATTTTTTGAGGGCAGTAACCTGAGATTGGAGTTATGGATGATGGAGCATTTGCATGCGCCTTCTTTAGTTAGACCAGACGTGGTTGATCGTTGTATTCCCAATCGAGTGAAAGCCATGGACCTCAGGTTGTGTTTGGATAAATTCTTGCTACCCGTGGGAGTCGACGCTTGGATTGAATTTCTTGAGTCAAGAATCAGGGATAACATTTTGTGGACTTGTCTATGGCTTCGACCAAAGATAATCTTGTTTGGTTGTCAAATGCATCTCCTTCTAGTTATGTTAGGGCTTAATTGCACTAGAACATACAATCCTTCTAAGGTAATGCGCCAGTTGGGTAGGCTGCAGGACGTGCCACCAGTAGTGGATCTTCTAAAGGATGTTAAGTACTTCAAAGACCAAGCCTTAGGTGAAAGAAAATACGAGCAGTTCTGGAAGCATGCAAAAAAGCTAGGTGTAGACACTCTCAAAGAAAGTTTGGATAATTTGGGGTACACTCAAGGATATGGGGTCTGGCTTCAATCCATCCCTCAGGGTATCAGTCAACCCTTACCAGCGCATCTTAGAGGGAGAATACAGAAAGAATACATAGTTGATAACCATCAGGATGAAAGTGCGGGGTCTAAAGTGGAGACACTGAGAGTTCAGTTAGTAGATTTCTTCAAGATGGTAGAAAGGTGTCAGAATAATCTTTCCAAGTGCACTCCTCATAAGGCAGGAATACAGGCCTGAAGCTTCTTCCCTAATATCAGTGTGTCTTTACAGGATATGCTACAAAGTTTGAATGGGAGAAAAAGAACTTCACAAGCAGGTCCATCTCAGCCAGGGTCATCACGCAGAGCACCAGTCTGAAAGAGCATTTCTTATCTTTATTCAGTTTGAATCTTTTATGTTTCTGTCATTGTAGGGTGGTATCTGCTTTAAGTCGAAGTCAAGTCGTTTTTGATATCAGGGACTTTATTAGTAATTTCACGTATGTCATCTTAGGGGTCTAGAATGTTGTTTTGTATTTGTTGTTTAGTTTTAAAGTGGTCCTAAATTCTTTGTATGTTTTTGTTGTTTCTTTCATCAAAATGTTATAATGTTACGTCTTTCTTTTGTTTGTTTGTTTCCATTTTCGCGAAAAAAGAAGAAAAGAAAAAACTTTAATTATGTGATGTTTATGCATATGCTGTCCGAACTATGCAAGATCTGATTCATGTACAACATTATACGTAGGCAACCTGCTTTTGGGTTTGATCTAATCATTTTGTTTCGTTGTTTTTCATTATTTTTCCTCTTTTAAAGAAAAAAAAAACAAAAGCCATAAAGAATGATAAAATGAAGGCAGATAGTGAGAGAAGAAAAGAAAGAAATGATGATGAGACAATAAAGGGAAAGAACAGAGATTGATACGAAAAAAAAAAGGGAAAGGAGGGCAAAATAATAATAATAATAATAAGTGTAGATAAAAATAAGTGTAGATAAAAAATAAGTGTAGATAAAAATCGGGATGATGTTAAAATGACCTCGCTACCCTCAAAAGCTGGTAGAAATGAACATGAATTTAGGACAATTTTACCAATGTGATTCCCATGCTGCTTGTGTGCCCTAATCCTAACGGATGTCGTCTTTGATAATCATGTTCTTTCAGATAACAGTGGTAGGTTTGCAGCACTCTGGCTAGTCACCCATACTTCACAGAGCCAAAGCAAAACTCGCCATGGCTAGCAGGGAGATTGAAAATTCGCTCATTGACCCGTATCAGGATCACAGGGAAGAAAGTTCAGAACACAATTATGAGGTAGTAAGGCTCAGGCAACAATTGATAGATTTGCACCGGGCATGGGCCAGCGGAATGCCTCCTCCTCCGCTCTCTGAAGGTCTTGGGAATATCTTTAATTGCCCACCGCTCTGTCAGGCGCAATTCTCTGCTCTTACTGAGTCACCTGAGCACGCGCCAGGATTCACTCCGCGACATTATTATCCTGGTAGTTCTGGTGTGCCCTTGGCAGCTCCCCAATCAGGACCCGCTGCTCAGCCGACGCCACCGATCACATCGGTATTCGTGGCTCCTTCACCACCTGAAGATCCCATATATGTTGGGCGTCGGCGTACCACAATGGGGCTTCGTAGGTCTGCAAATGAGCCAGTATTGAAGGTTCTAGATAGTCAGTATTATTCCCCGGAGCCTACTTTGAGAATGAATGAACCGTATGGGTACACTCAGCCACCTGCATTTCCATTTGGTATGGAGAAACCTATCGCAATAGAGGAACAGGAAGTCATAGCACGAAAGTTGAAAAGTTTAGAACAGGCTATGAGGAATTTGCAGGGAATCGGAGATTATAAGAGTGTTTCCTATAAAGATCTTTGCATATTCCCAGACGTCAACCTTCCCCTGGGTTTTAAAATGCCCAAGTTTGAGAAGTATGCAGGGTACGGTGATCCTGTGGCACACTTGAGACGTTATTACAACTAATTGAGGCCTGCAGGAGGAAGGAAAGAGCTGCTCATGGCCTTCTTTGGCGAGAGTCTTTCTGATCTGGCTTCAGAATGGTTTATCGATCAAGATATCGACAAGTGGAATAGCTGGAAAGACTTAGCTTCTGAGTTTGTTCAATATTTTCAGTATAACATCGACCTGATTTCGGATGAAAAATCCTTAGTCAACATGAAGAAGAAAAGCGCTGAAAGTTTTAGGGAATATGCGATAAGGTGGCGTGAACAGACCACCAGGGTAAAGCCTCCAATGAAAGAAAGTAAGTTGGTAGAGGTTTTCATTCAGGCACAGGATAAGACCTATTTTCAACATTTACTTCCGGCAATAGGAAAGTCTTTTATTGAAGTCCTCAAAATGAGGGAGATAATAGATAACGGAATCAAGACCGGTCGAATAGTGAGTTTTATCGCATTGAAAGCCACCACACAAGCGATTTAAGGTGGATATGGTGCATTCGGAGGTAAAAAGAAGAAAGAGGAAGTGGTGACTGTCATACCTGGAACCCATTCCTATCCTAAAAAACCAACTCGCCCCTATCCCCAATCCCAAGCCCAAGTCTACACCCAAGCTCCATATATTTCTCCCCACCATTACTACCCACCACAAAACCCTTTATATTCTATTCCACCACACCCGTACCCAGTATATAGCATGCAGCCATATGCCCAAACCCCTTCTTACCCGCAGTGACACGCGCAAGCTCCACAAAATCGCCCATTCGCTCCACCAAATTAACAAAACCCCTACAGACCCAGTTTTCAACCTAGGCCCGAGTATAAGAAAGAGAAGGAGGTCAAAAATCAATTCACACCTCTTGTGGAGTCATATGCTAGCCTGTTTGATAGGTTGAGAAAGTTGAAGGTCTTAAGCCCAATTCAAGAAAAGCTTTTAAATCCACCACCGAGGAATCTCGATTATTCTTTAAGGTGTGTGTACTGCTCTGACATGCCATGCCATGATATCTAGAAATGCTAGCATTTAAAGAGAGCTATCAAAGATTTAATTGACATAAATCAGATGCTGGTCCAAGCCCCGAAGGGTCGAAACATTAACCATAATCCGCTGCCAACCCATGTTGAAACTAATATGTTAGAATTGATATATGATGGGAAAGAGTCTTCAAGGTGTTATAAGCCAATTGTCAAGATACAGACCATTGAGGAGAAATCGATGAATGTAGTAGAGTCTTTGAAAGCAATATCATTAAGCCAGGAAGGAATAAGAGAAGATAAAGCCCAAGAAAGCACAAAGAAACCCCTGATCATAGTACAGGATGCTAAAAGGTATGTTGATTTAAGTCAGGATAAATCTAAGTTAACAATGGTAGGAGCTTTGAGTCAGCCCATCTTGATGGTGAAAGGAGCACTGAAAGTGCGTATTGTCCTCAAACCGATGACCCAACCTTCGATAGTTGATACAAAAAGGGTTTCCTGGAATTATGGGCGGACCGTGATGACCTATCATGGGAAAGAAATAATGGAAGATGTAGATGAGGTAGGGGGTTTGACTAGGTCAGGAAGATGCTTCATGCCTGAAAGTTTAAGAAAGTCCAAGTCAACTCTGAGTGGACCATAATCTATCAAAAAGCCTATCACCGAAGAAGAAGCCAAAGAATTTTTGAAAAAGATAAAATTGCCAGAGTATTCAATAATAGACCAGGTAAAGAAAACCCCTGCTCAAATTTCCCTATTATCTTTGTTGTTGCACTCCAAGAAGCATCGTGATATTTTACTGAAGGTATTAAATGAAGCATATGTTCCTAGGGAGATTACAATAAATCAGCTTGAGAAAATGGTCGGAAAAATCTTTGAGGTCAATCGGATCAGCTTTTCTGACGATGAATTGCCTATTGAAGGTACAGGGCATAACCGGGGCCTTGACATTACAGTGAAGTGTGAAGATTTCTACGTCACTCATGTTATGATTGACGGAGGTTCAGGTGCAAATATCTACCCTATTTCTACTTTGCAAAAGTTGAATATTGGTGTTGATAGGATCAGGCCCAACAATGTATGTGTCAGGGCTTTCGATAGTGCAAAATCAAACTCTATTGGTGAAATAGCACTAATGTTGATCATAGGGCCTGTTGAATTTGCCATAGAGTTTGAAGTATTGAATATAGACTCCTCTTACAATCTGTTGTTGGGAAGGCCGTGGATCCACAAGGCCAAGGCGGTTGCATCTACACTCACCAAATGATTAAGTTTGAGCATGACAGGCAAGAAGTGGTTATTCACGGTGAAGAAGATTTTTCCGCCTGCGAAGATTCTCACTTGTCTCTTATTGAAGCAAATAACTTAGAGGAGACATTCGTCTATCAAACTTTTTATACAGTGCAAGTGAATCATATCCTTGAATGTCAGGTTATACCGGGACCGTAATTGTCTTCTGCTTCTATCACGATGGTGAGTGAACTTTGGAAATATGGATTTGAGCCAGGAAAGGGTTTGGGAGCGTCTCTGCACGGTATAGTTTGTCCCATATGTCTGAGTAAGAATGTGGGCACGTTTGGTCTGGCATTTGAGCCTACGGCTGAAGATCTGAAGAAAGCCAAGGGAAGGAAAAAGGAAACATGGTCACTCCCTCACCCAATGCCACTACTCAGTGAAACATTTGTTAAGAGCGGTGTCACGAAGCATGTGTATTTTGAAGTTAAATTGGTTGATAACTGCCAAAACCTTTTTATTGAAGTTGATATGGTCGAAGCAGGAGAAGGCACCAGTATGGCAGACGTACAATTCATAGGTCCAGCCGTCCAACTCAATAATTGGGAAGTCAATCTGCTCCCCGTCAGGAGGGAGTTTTGGTAGTTTATTTTATTTTTCTTTCTGTTTATCCGAGTTATTTCAGGATTGTAATTCAGATTTTATTTTGTTTATGTTATGTTGGCATCTATGCTTAAACCCTTCTATCTTTTTATTTAATGAAATGCAATGTTGCTTTTGTTTCATGTCTAATATATTTTGTTTTTTAAATACAGTTGTCTTTATGCTGATTCTAATGACATGACATGCATGCGGAATTTTCAGCCTAATCTTAAAATCCAAACTAATCAAGATGTAATGAAGCAGGATGGGGAATATGATGAAGAAGAATCACTAGAAGAAATAAGCAAAGAGTTGGAACAGTTTGAAGACAAACCGAATCCTAATTTGAATGAGACTAAGCCAATAAATCTAGGGAATCAAGAAGATGTTAGGGAAACTAAAATCAGCGTACATTCTTTTTCATAGCTAAAAGATGGAATAATTCAAGCATTAATTGATTATAATGATGTTTTTGCATGGTCTTATGATGATATGCCTGGTTTAAGCACTGAATTAGTGGCTCACAAATTGCCAACTGACCCCGCATTCCCTCCTGTCAAACAGAAGTTGAGGAAGTTTAAAACTGATGTAAGTATTAAAATCAAAGAGGAAATCATAAAACAACTTGAAGCCAAAGTAATTCGAGTGGCTCATTATCCCATGTAGTTATCCAATGTTATTCCCGTACCAAAGAAAGATGGCAAAATTCAAGTGTGTGTTGATTACTGTGATTTGAACAAAGCAAGTCCGAAAGATAATTTTCCACTGCCCAACATCCATATTTATCTAGAAAACTATGCTAAACACGAGGTTTTCTCTTTTGTGGATTGCTATGCTAGATATCACCAGATCATTATGAATGATGAAGATGCGGAGAAGACGTCTTTTATCACACCATGGGGACCTATTATTATCGAGTGATGCCATTCGGTTTGAAGAATACTGGAGCAACATACATGAGAGCCATGACCACTATGTTTCATGATATGATGCATAAGGAGATTGAGGTCTACGTGGATGATGTGATTATTAAGTCAAAAATTCGGGCCGACCATGTTAAAGATTTAAGAAAGTTCTTTGAAAGACTTTGCAGGTATAATCTCAAGCTCAACCTGGCAAAATGTGTATTTGGAGTTCCATCTAAAAAGCTGTTGGGGTTTGTAGTTAGTCGTCGGGGGATTGAATTGGATCCCTTAAAAATCAAAGCCATTCAGGATTTGCCCCCGCCTAAGAATAGGACGGAGGTAATGAGTTTGCTTGGTAGACTGAACTATATTAGCAGGTTTATTGCTCAACTCACAACCACTTGTGAACCCAAATTCAAGTTGCTGAAAAAGAGTGTTGTGGTAGAATGGACTGAAGAATGTCAGGAAGCATTTGACAGAATCAAAAGATATTTGTCAAATCCACCCATGCTGGTACCACCAGAGCCTGGTAGGCCTTTGATCTTATATTTATCAGTCATGGACAATTCTTTTGGTTGTGTCCTGGGTCAACATGATGTCACAGGCAAAAAAGAGCAGGCTATTTATTATCTTAGCAAGAAGTTCACCGTATATGAGGCCAGGTATACTCTTCTTGAAAGGACGTGTTGTGCCCTAACTTGGGTAGCACAGAATTTGAAGCATTATCTCTCATCCTATACTACTTATCTCATCTCCCGCATGGATCATTTAAAGTATATCTTTCAGAAGCCTATGCCGACAGGTCAATTGGCAAAGTGGAAAATATTGCTTACCGAGTTTGACATTGTATATGTGACTCGAACCGCCATGAAAGCCCAAGCCTTGGCAGATCATCTTACTGAGAATCTCATCGATGAAGAGTACGAGCCATTAAAGACATATTTTCCTGACGAAAAAGTATCGTGTCTCGATGAAGTCGTTATAGATGCTGATCCAAGTTGGAAGTTGTTCTTCGACGGAGCTGTCAATATAAAAGGAGTCGGAATAGGTGCGGTTCTTATCTCTAAATTAGGACAACATTTCCCGGTAACAGCACAACTTTGATTTTACTGTACTAACAACATGGCAGAGTATGAAGCTTGTATTCTTGGTTTGAGGTTAGCTGTTGATATGGGAGTCCAGGAATTATTTGTGTTGGGGGATTCGGATTTGCTCATCCATCAAGTTCAAGGAGATTAGGATACGCGAGATTTGAAGCTCATCCTGTATCGACAATGCTTGCAGGAGTTATGTCAACGGCTTGTGTTAGTAAAATTTAGGCATATTTCAAGGATTCATAATGAAATTGCTGATGCTTTAGACACTCTGTCTTCAATGCTCCAACACCCTGATAAAGCCTACATCGATCCTGTGCATATACAGAGTCGTGATCAGTATGCTTACTGTAATGCGGTTGAAGAAGAGCTTGATGGAGAACCCTGGTTCTTGGATATCAAGCGATACATTCAGTCAGGAGAATACCCAACATATGCCAGCAACGATCAAAAGAGGACTATTAGGCGTTTGGCTAGTGGATTTTTCTTAAGTGGGGGGATCTTATATAAGAGACCCCAGATCTAGGACTTTTGAGGTGTGTAGATGCAAGAGAAGACTCGACAATCATGGTTGAAATACACTCTGAAGTATGCGGGTTGCATATGAATGATCATGTCTTGTCAAAGAAGATTCTTCAAGCAGGTTATTACTGGCTTACTATGGAGAGGGATTTTATTCGATTTGTTCGAAAGTGTCATCAATGTTAGGTACACGGTGATCTGATACATTCTCCTCCTACTGAGTTGCATGCAATGGCCGCTCCATGGCTGTTTGTGGCTTGGGGAATGGATGTGATTAGACCGATTGAGCCGAAGGCATCAAATGGACATAGATTCATTTTGGTAGCCATTGATTACTTCACAAAGTGGGTGAAAGCAGTAACTTTCAACTCAGTGACAAAGAAGGTTGTGGTAGATTTTGTTCACGCCAACATCATTTGTAGGTTTGGAATTCCTAAGATGATTATTACAGACAATTCTACCAATCTCAATAGTCATTTGATGTAAGAAGTGTGTCAACGGTTTAAGATCGCACATTGAAATTCTACTCCATATCACCTAAAGGCCAATGGTGCTGTAGAAGCCGCCAAAAAGAATATAAAAAAGATACTGCGAAAAATGGTACAAGGGTCTGCACAGTGGCATGAAAAGTTATTGTTTGCATTGCTAGGTTATCACACCACTGTTCGTACTTCAACAGGGGCAACTCCATATTTATTAGTGTATGGGATAGAAGCAGTCATCCCTGCAGAAGTTAAAATTCCCTCTCTTCGAGTCATTGTAGAAGCAGAGATTGATGATGACGAATGGGTAAAAACCTGACTGGAGAATTTGAGTTTGATTGAGGAAAAAAGGCTAACGTCTGTGTGTCATGGCCAGTTGTATCAGAGGAGGATAGCTCGAGAGTATAACAAAAAGTTCCGTCCCAGGAATTTTGAAGTTGGTCAGTTGGTATTGAAACGTATCCTTCCTCACCGGGTTGAAGCGAAAGGCAAGTTCTCCCCTAACTGGCAAGGTCCCTTCTTTGTGAAAAAAGTTTGCCCAATGGAGCCTTATATTTGACAGATATTGAAGGTAAAATGGCAGAAATGGCTATCAATGTTGATGCAGTCAAAAGATATTATGTATGATATTTTATCCTTTGTTGATTTTATTGCATGTTTAGTACTTTCATTTTTTAAGATTGATATGATGAAGGCATTTTATTTGATATGATGAAGGCATTTTATTCTTCTATCCAAACATTGTGTCATCCTTTGTTTACCCGTTTGAGCTTCGTTTTATTTTTTCTTTCATATCCCTCTTTTGGAATCAAAATAGAGTCAAAGATAAATGTCAAGAAAATAAGAATAAAAGAAAGAGTTCAAAAAAAAAATCAAAATAAAACAAAGAACAAACTTATGGAACTACGTGCGACCTGATTCTCCTCTCTCGGGAGTGAGATGCGTAGGCTGCCCTATTTCGGGCTCGGTCCAACCAAATAAAGATTTAAGATTCACCCAGTCAACAAAAATGGGGGCATGAGTTAATGTATTGTTTGAGTCGATTCCAAAAGTTGTAAGTCCCACCCCCACTTCAAGTGTCGTTTGAACCCCTTGTCATCATTTTCTAACCTTATCCAAAAGCCAAGTTACAACCAAAGAAAGTCCTTTAGATCAATTTTTGATAATGTTAAGGCTAAGCATGCAATGGATATGATGATACATTGTGAGGTACCATGTGTCTCCCTCAGCATAAGAAATCAGGAAAGAAATACAAAATGAGAGTCTTATTGGTAAAAAACCCCGTGGGCATCATAAGGCGATGTGAGTTAAGAGAAATGAAAATGAGAGAGTCTTATTGGTGAAAACCCTCGCAGGCACCATAAGGCGATGGTGAGTGGAAAGAAATAAAAATGAAAGACTCTTATTGGTGAAAACCCTCATGGGCACCGTAAGGCGATGGCGAGTTCAAGAAAAAAGTGAAAAGAAAGAGACTTGTTGGCAAAAGCCTTTTAAGATGTTGTCAATTGAATGTGATGTATGAGTCCAACGGATTTGAATGAGCGGCTCAGCGGCAAAGGCACGAACTCAACAACAAATAAGGAGTTTGGATAGGAATATCAGGCAGCTTAATCCAAAATGCATGTCATACTCATTGGAGTGGATTGCCGTATTCAGATAAGTTTTCTTTTTTGAATGTGGGACATTGCCCTTTTCTTTCATCTAAATATTCAAGTTTTTTGCCTTTTTATGTCATTTATCAAAATAAAAGTCACCATCATTTCTTTACATTTTAAGTCAAGTCTGTGCCAAAACAAGCGAGAAAGAATTTCAAAATTTACTACCAGTCTTTCCAATTATATGAGAAAAAGTCAAGGACCAGCACATGAAAGAAATATGATCGTAATTCAATGCAAAGCAAAGGAAGTCTATCAACCAATAGGCTGTTGGATTCATGGAAGCATTCAGATTTGGGAAAAGGGTGCACCTCAAATGCATGGTAAAATAGAAACCCATTGTTCGAGTCAGAACTCATTTCCCTCAATCTAGATCCAGGTCAATAATGCGGTAAGACAGGGCAAGTGCCAGTGATTTGGAACAAAGATGAAAGGAAGGAGTGCTGGGGCAGATACCTGAGAATCCAAGAGCTGCAAGCCACCACTAAGTTTTTAACTGACAAATTTTCTTTGTTGAAATAGGGGCAGATTCGCTTCACTTAATTCAGCTACCATTGGAAATGCACATCCGTGGGAATTTACTTTCTGTTCAGGACCCTCCTGGAAAATGGGACTTTACTTTTTATTCAGGACCCTCCTGAAAAATGGGACTTTACTTTCTGCTCAGGAC